>NC_092132.1:83786010-84089040 GCF_043159975.1 Macaca nemestrina
GTTTATGTGTGTGTGCGTGCGCGTGTTCCAGCAAGAGGAAGGTGAGAGTGAGGGGGGAGATTTTGAGCGAGCACTGTGTATATACTGACAGCATAAACACAGCCTGAAGAGTTTACTATTTCTAGAAATAGTAATGAACACAGTAGTAATAGTAATAGAATGTTATATGACCATAGGAGAGATTCTTTTCCACCTAAAGATGTCTTGGACTTGATAGAGGAAATGACATTTAAACTAGGTCTCAACAGTGAAAATATAGAATATTCTTTGGTAGAAATAAAGGAAAGGGTTTTCCAGGAAGATAAAACACCATGAGAAAAATCACAGAAGTGTCAATGTTCATGCCATATTCGAGAGTCTATAGAAAGGAAATTAATAGAAGAGGAAAATGGAGATTAGGGGCCAATTTGTGAAAGGCAAAAGCTGGTTCAAAGAAATGCAACTGTGCAAGAGCTCAAGGTGCACATTATTTTCCTTGAATAAGTATAGCATTTCAGACGGGCTGGTAGGAGAAATACACACACACACACACACACACACACACAAACACACAGAGGGAGAGTTAAATTAAGGTCCTTATTTAATTAGCCATAAAAAATTGTATCAGAAGCAAAATGGCAGCCCAGGGCAGATGCAATGTCCCTTTGCATGGCTTCCCTGGCCATCTAGAGTCCTTCATTGGTGCAGATGGGAGCCACAGTTTTCCACTCTCTGTCTTGCGTGTTTTCGAAAGCCCAGTTCTTGCTATGCCACTGCTCTTTTGTAGTCAGTATGTATATCCTCTCTTGAAAAAACTTTATACTCCCAGAGCATGTACTTTGGATTCTACTGGCCCTTGAAGCAGGCTCAGCATCAATAAAGTTCCTTCCTCAGACATGCAGAGAAAGCAAGTCAGTGTCTGGGATCCCTGAGCAATATCTATACCTTCAGCTTTCCAAAATTCTAGAAAGCTCAGATTTTTATTGTAAGAAAATTTATGTTATGGCAAACCCTAGCATCCAACCAGGAGAGGAATTTTAGCCTTTCACATTAAAAACAAAACAAAACAAACAAACAAAAACAACCTAATAATAAAGATTCAAGTTCCTGATTGTGATTGAGTTACAAAATAAATAGTCTCTCCTCTGCCCAGAATGCTTCCTCTCCCTGGGTATACAGAAGTTTTTAGTTTCCCCTTCCAAGAAGGCTTCCCTTCCAAACAGTAGCACTCCTCATTCACCCTTATAATTGCACACATTCCTCTAACTACTAATTATTCAGCTATGTCTTCCCCAAAAGACTACAACCTCCTTAAGAAAGATCCTGTTGAATTCTCAGAACCTCACACAGTTTTTGGAAAACAGTCATTTTAACAAATTCTTGAGTGAATAAACAAGTCGATGAACAAGATGGGCTCTAATCCACAGTCCTAGGTCTCCCTCCACTGTGGGCAGAGTGACACGCTGAGGAACGGCCAGTGTTTTGATGTAGTTCAAGAGTAGGGTGCTTGGAAGGCTAGTGACTAGGAAGAAAGAGGACAGTCTAGAGTAGAAAAGGTAGCTGGGATATTAAATACAAAAAAAATATTCCAATGTAATTGAGGGCCTAGCTAGGTCTAGATTCACATGTTGGGTTTTTTCCTTTTTTTGTGCAGGTAAGTGTGTCTTAAACATGGGTGAGTGAATTGCCTCCCAACAGATTTTTGGAGAGTTTCAAACTAAATTTAATTTCATTTTTGAAAAGGATGCTGTTTTTATTCCCAAGAGTTTTTCATATTATTACACCTACATAGTAAGAATCTTCACTGAGAATCATGGAGCTTATCTTTGCCTTGTGACTTTTTTTGTTATAAGTCAGGTTCATTAAGGAGTAATTTACATACAGTAAAATTTACCTTTTATAGTGTGCATTCTATGAGTTTTGGCTTATGTATATACATCTAGATGCAGTTTATCCACCACAACTAACATATAGAACTTTGCAACCCCCCAAATTATTTTGTGCCCTTTGTAGTTATCCCCTTTTCCCACCCAGCCTCTGAAGCCACTTACCTGTTTTCTGTCACCACAGTTTTCAGATTTCCAGGATGCTATCTAAATGGAATTAGTCAGTAGTCTTTTGAACTAGGCCACTTTCACTTAACATAATGCATTTAAAATTCATCCATATTGTTGCAGGTACTGGTGTTATTGCTGAGTAGTTTTTCATTGTATGGATATACCACAGATTGTTTTCATTCACCAGTTGATGGACATTGGGTTTTCTCTACTTTGGGGCTGTTGTGAATAACCCTGTGGTGAATATTTGCATACAAGTCTTTGTGTATGTCTTCATGATTTATGTTTTCATTTTTCTTGAGTCCATAATTAGGAGCAGAATTGCTAGGAGGGCATCCCAGTGAGTTTAATTTCTATTTCTTATGTTCTGGGGATCTATGGGTGTGTTTTCAGCAATGTAATGACATGAATAAATTGTGTTTCAGAAAGAACCTGAGAACAAGGTAGAACATAGGAACAGACTGGAGTCAAAGAGACTAGTTAGGAAATTGTTGCTTTTCAGTATACCTTGTAGGAGAAATTGCTGTTTTCTTCACTGTTTTCAGTGGAATGGATATAGGACATAGAGTAATATGAAGATTCTGTGTCTGTTTTTATTGATGATCAACTTCTCCCCATGGACTGTGGTATAAAAACAACTTCCATGAACTAAGTGGAAACAAAAAGGAGTCAGCATAATTTTTATATCTACAAATGCATCACTAGTGTTTTCCTCCTACCTTCAGCTATCCTTTTATTTTCCTTCTTTTCCATTTTATTTGCTCTTAATATTTCAACCACAGCATGGCAAGGGAAGTAAGGATTTGAAATGTAAGTGTTCCTTTTTCTTTTCTTCTTTGTGCTTTTGAAAAAGGGCCAACCACTTGTAATGGCAGTGATTTAAAACAAACAAACAAACAAACAAACTTTAATTTATATATAGCATAGATAGCTTTCTCCTAAACCATTTTGAAAGATCCAAATTCAACAAAATTAATAATTCTTTCTAGTACCTTATAGGTGTACTTCAAAAGACTATGAACATAATTTAAATACAGAAAATTAGAACCACAGGCCTTTTCAGTTCAAAGAGACCTTAAGAGAAGCAGCCCACATCACCCATTTGTAGGTGAGAAAGCTGAGGCCCAGAGTGCTGGACAGAGTTCACCAGAGTCCTGTCACCAACCTGAATGAGGACTCATTATTTCTATAGCTAGAACATGTGCCTCCCCAGAATGAGAAGAAAGAGTGAGTCTGTGGTTTCTAACAGTTGGAAAATTGCCTCAGGCTTTCTGTGTACTTAAAAATAGTCAGGATAAAATTTGAATTTCAAAGAGAGTTTCAATAGTTAGAAGCTATCAAATATGAAGATATATGAAAAGATAGAACATGGTGACATGCTGTGAGATTTTTAATATTTTGTCTATTTTAGTGCTCTTATTGAAATATTGTGACACTAAGATACAGCATTGCTCATTAACAAACATGTAATTTTGCTGCTGACTGTTTTGGATGTCCTAAACTGCCAGTTTTTAGTTTCTTATAAATAAATATCATTTTAACTTGAATTTTATAACACAAGAGACATGTTGGGGAAAACTAGTGATGCCCGCAGTGAAACTGTCTACTCAGGTGCACACCAGGCTTTCCTGGAGGTCTCACTGTCATTCTGTTGATAGACACTTCTACAAAAGCAAAATGAACAATTGGGAGACATAAGTCTGTGCTGAGATGACAAGGCATGAGCTCCTACCACCATCAATCTGTGTCACAGTGAAATGTCTATTCATTTTCCACGTCAGCATATATGGTAACATATAATGGCATGCAGTTTAAAGCTCATTATTCACTATTTTTTCAGTCTCTGCCTTAGACACATATAGCTTTCAACAATATAGGGATTAGGGTTTCTGGGAGGAGAGAGGAGGAAGGTCGAATAAATATAATAGAAGATCGTAGCAATTTTTTACAAATGCATAAGTAATTAAAAGGTGATCAGAGTGTCAGCTTTATTACTTAATGAAAGTTGAATTGAAAGGTGGGGTTTGGATAACCAGGAATAACAGATTTCTTAATACTGAGCCCCAGAATTGGACATACCCACCGCTCCACACAGCATGGAGCAGCCGTAGTTCTTCCATGTGAGAGCCTCTTTCACAGCTCTGCTCAGCACGAATGCTCTCAGAAGGTCATCTCAGCTCAGCTCAGCATGTATGCTCTTGAGAGGTTGGGAAGGAGTGAAACTGAACTTCAAGTTCCTTCCGCCAATTCAGCAAGTGGATTAAGTCACATCACCTCCCCTGTAGGGAGAGGTAGGAGACTAAGGGTTTTGGAGAATCTTCCCTCTTCTTCAGAAAAAAGAAATAAGTATCCCCTTTTTTCTATGTGGATGAGAGAGGGGAGGGGTCAAAGTAACTAACCCTTTTGGAGCCTCAGTGGTCTTATCCATGTAGTTAAATTCCCTGTATTCAGGAAGTTGAGAAAATAAAAGATATCTAGGTATAGTGGTGGCCCGTTGACTGGCGCAGAGTGAGTGCTAAAAAGATAGTAGTGATTCCATTCCATCTTCCTTAGGATGATTCCATGTGTTCTTCTTTGCCCTTATTTTGGTTGCCTTTTATAACCAAGTTTCTGATTTGGACAACCAAGTGTCATTCTCTGCAATAAAGTTAATATGAAAAAGAATAGATGTGTGAGGAATCGCAAATTATAATTTTTATTTACTGAGTTTGAGGCATGTATCAGTAGGTTCTTGGATTTATAATTTTCATGATGCAGGAGAAAATGAACTAGTTGATTTGTAGCTCAGTTGGAAAATTAAATAGTTAAAGCTGCTACAGAGACTGAAGACTGACTCTGAAGAATATAACATCTCAAGGAGCAGCAAAGAGAAGAAGTTACAGAGGCAAGAAAGAGAAATTCAAGAGGCTAGAGAATGAGGAGGAAAACTGTGAGACTGGGCAACATAAAAGTCAAGGAAAGGGATCATCTAGGAAGGAGGAGGGCATCAACCATGTCAAATGCTGTAGAGGGGTCAGGTAAAATAGGAAGAAATAGAACAAATAGATGTGCAGAAAGCCGTAGCCATTATTATAATAGCTCTCAGGTACTGAGCACTTACTGCATGCCAGGCACTGTGTTAAATGCTTCACATACTATATTGATTTAACCCTCAAAAACACCCCTAATTTTATAGAGAGGGTAAGTGAGACCCAGAAAAGTTTAGTGCCAGCTTGGCTTAGGTCACAGAGCTTGGAGGTGACAGAGCTAGGACTCAGACCCTTGCCATCTGATGCTTAACCCCACAGCCCTCCCTCCTCTGGAAGACTTGCTTCTGCCCATGTGGTAGGTGAGGAAGCCAAAGTGCTGACAGGAAAGATGACAAAGATGTGCCCCCCCGAGGGGAGGGGAGGGAGCATGGCAAGTAGAGGAGGGTAGGCTGAGGTTTGTCTTGGTTTGTTTGTTTGCTGTTAGATGGCAGAAATTTTGGCGTTATATAATGCATTATTAAATTCCCATCAGGGGCACATGAGAGATCAAGAGAGCGAGGAGACATTCAGAAGGCACAGGACAGGTGTGTGTTGGCGGGGAGGGGACCTTAGAAAGAAGAGTCCCTCTTCCTTTGTGACAAGATAGGGAAGAAGCTATTACGTCTGTAGGTTTATTGTCAGAATATTGAGGAAGTTCTCTTCTGATTGTTTTAATTCCTCTCTATCCCGCTTTGCCCCCTTCCCTGCCACCACTCCTCTTCTCCAGAACGTTGTACTTACCCTTCAAGCTTCCATTCTTGTCACTTGGGGCTTCCAAGAAGTGCTCTGCATCCATCCACTCTGCAGGCACTGCCAGTTGTGCACCAGCAGGACTGGCCCTCTCACCTGCTGGGTGTGCCTTGCCTTCGGGAGAAGGGCTCCTGTTTGCTGGGTGCTGAGGTTGTGCACAGAGCCAAAAACTGTTTGCTAAGTAAGCATAAATGGATTCAGCCTGCATTTAAGACATGGTACCACCCTGCAAGAGTTAGGACTAAGATAAGTGCATGAAGGATTATAACAAAACCCCTAGTGGCAAGGACCACAAAACAGAGATATGCAGGGTGCAGTGGACTTAAGGACGCACACAGTGGAGCAGGGGACTAAGTACTGTGTGGGTGATTTCAGGAGAAACTTTATAAGGAGTGTGGTTTTGAGCTCATTGTTGAAAGACAGGCACTTTTTTCACAGAAGAAGATAAAGCACAGGCTTTTTATTTAAATGCAGTAGCATAAGAAATAGCACGGGTTGGGCACAGTGGCTCATGCCTATAATCCCAGCACCTTGGGAGGCCAAGACAGGAGGATCGCTTGAGGCCAGGAGTTCAAGACCAGCCTGGGTGACATAGTAAGACTCTGTTTAAAAAGAAAAAAAGAAGAAGAAAAAAGGAAGGAAGGAAGAAAGGAAGGGAGGGAGGAGGGGAGAGAGGGAGAGTGGGAGGGAGGGAGAGAGAGAGGGGAGGGAGGGAGGGATGGGAGGGGGAAGAGGGGGAGGGAGGGAGTGAGGAAGGAAGGAAGGAAGGAAGGAAGGAAGGAAGGAAGGAAGGAAGGAAGGGCACAAAGGGCTTATTTGGGGAACATGGGGCAGTCTATTTTGGCTGAAATATGGAACATAGCTGGGTGGTCAGTCCAGGATGCACTGGAAGGGCCTTGAATGCTAAACGAAGAAATTCTGTTTTACTTGACTTCTTTGAGAGGAGCCTTCCATTTTCATCTTTATCTGTATCAGAAAAAGTTATGAACATATTCAAAAACTATTTTAAACAATCTTTTGGACATAGCCAAGAAGTTGATGATGAGAGTTTAGAAGTCATACCCACCATTTACATCCCAGAAACCAAGCCAGTATCCTGGAGAGTTTCAGTATAGTATCCACCCACTCCCCCAGGAACATATAGTAGCAGATAGGTAAGGGCTGCGTTGTCTTCCTGGGCAGTCACTGGCTTCATCACATCATCTAGGGGGGAAAATGGAAGGCGAGCCTGCAGTGTGCCTTCTCCTGCAGGTCTATGGTAGAGACCAACATCAGGTTTCCCACTACTTGTAAATTGTTATGCTTAATAGCTATTTCCAGCCAAAAAAAGTTAAAAATAAAAATCTCTTTTTTCTTTCAGTTAAGAAAAAGAAGCCTAAACTTTTAAATAAATTTGATAAGACTATTAAAGCTGAACTTGATGCTGCAGAAAAACTCCGTAAAAGGGTAGGTTGATATTTTTGTGCAATGATTTTGTTGTTAAATAAACTCAGGCGTTACTCTTGATTTGTTAAAAAATAATAAGTGTAAAAGAAACAACAGTTGAATAGAGTGCATTTTCCCCCAGGCACGTGAATATTCCACATGAAATGAATCAGATGGAAGAGAATTGCCACCACATGGCCAAAGAGAAATAGAACTTTCCTTCAAGCCAGCCAATGTGGGTGTCAGCCTACCTCCATCACATTCTAGTTATGTAGCTTTGGGGAAATCACTTGGCCATTCTGGGTGTTCGTTTTCTTAAAGATATGAGAATGATAAATACTTTTTCTACCTCTGATTGACTTGTTTAAAGATCAATTTAAAGATCAAATGAGAATTTTTTTTTTTGGACAGAGCCTCTGCCCAGGCTGAAGTGCAATGGCACAATCTCGGCTAACTGGAACCTCTGCTTCCTGAGTTTAAGCAATTCTCCTCCTGAGTAGCTGGGATTACAGGTGCTCACCACCATGCCTGGCTAATTTTTGTATTTTTACTAGAGACAGGGTTTCACCATGTTGCCCAGGCTGGTCTTGAACTCCTGACCTCAAGTGACACACCCATCTCAGCCTCCCAAAGTGCTGGGATTACAGGCATGAGCCATAAATGACATTTTAAAAATAACAACACTGTCAAGTGTCATAGAAGTGGAAGTTTTTAATTTTATAGCTCCCTGATGCAAGAAAAGAAGAAGACATTCTTCTTACTTAGGGTTAACCTCATGCACCTCCAGGTTTTTAGGGTAACTTATTTATGTTTTAATTTATCAATATGTTTGAAATATTACTTGCATTTCTTTATAGATATTACAATTTTGAAAACAATAAATCGAAACTGGATTTAAGTTACTTGTTCCCTAACCTTGGTCATATCATCTAATTATCGGGTGCAAAAATATTTATTATAATGTATTTAATCATATCTTCAATTAATCATCTCCTTGTTTTTGGCGAAAATTTGTTTCTCTACTCTGCACTTGAATGTAGACTCTGTAATGTTCATTAGTTTTCCTGTTAGGCTTTGTAATCAGTAGACATTGACTGCAATAAAAAAAGGAACAAGCGGACTTAAGTAAACAAACAACAATAAAAACACTCGTTAGGAACTAAAATGAGACAAGAATGTACGTCTGCATGTTTATTGAAAGTGTACCAGCGAGCGTAAAGGCTTTTGGAACTGCCGTTAGGTGAGACTCCAAAGCCAAGGTTTGCCAATAAAAATTTAGTAACTCCAAAGAATATTGCAGCAAAGTCATTGTTCACTTCCCTTAAATCTAACCACGTGGAATGATTCCTACTTTCTGATAGTAAACAAGAAAGTTAACTGTCTTGTTTAACTTTATAAAGTGAAGCCATCTACTGTTTGTGGTCAGTTTGTATTTCTTAATAGAACTGAAGCAATAATTTTTTTCTGCCACCTCCTTTGGCAACCTCTACTTTCTCTAAACTAAATGTCATATATAAAAATGGGAGTGCCTACTGCACAGGTAACTTTCAGTGTAAAAAACATGTGAGCAGCTTTAGAGAAGGATTTTAATGTAATTATATGAATGATAAAGGAGGGCACAGTTATGGAGTATTCTGCAGTGTTGCTCCTTTGAAGTTATGTTTTTCTCAAGGAGCATCTTGAATTTATACCAGGGAAATAAAAGAGGAAGTAGCAGCCACATATACAATTCTTGCTTCTGAAACAACAGGAAGCTGTGTTATTGACTGACTCATCAACATAATTCAGTCTTTTAGGGTTGTTTTTATGGCTAGTATTTTCAGAGGATGCACCTTAGCGCGCTGGACCAGCCGAGGCCAACTAACACACACCCCACACAGAGCCAGTGAAGCCTCAGTTCACACCTCAGGCTCAAGGACTGTGTTACAAGAAAGTATGTGTTCGCTTTTTATCCCCCCAGAAAAGTATAGATCAGATTATATTCCAATCCTCTATTTTTAAAAAATATATATTTATTGTTTAAAATGCTTTCCTACCTCTAGAAAAAGGGGTTGAAATGATATACTGAAATGTATTTGCTTATTTGTTGGAATCATTTATTATTACAGTATTTTAAGTGATTTTTTTAAAAGGTGGGGAGGGAGTAAAGAAAATGTAATCACACGCCTGAAAGTTCACACCACTGGCTCTAAACCATGCTAGGAATGAAGTCAACAATTCCTCGAGGGACAACATGGAAAATAGAATCAGAAGGTAAGATTAATATTGTTCATCAGAAGAGCTGTTCTGCTCCAAGTCCAGAGAGAAACATTTGGCTGTAGATCTTCATAAAAAAGGTATACTGATGGATGCAAAACTTCCTGCTTACTCCCTGACATCATACCAGTGGATTATTCTACCATGCAGCTGCAGGAATGTATTTCATTGTCCTTCAGCACAGCCCATTGGCCTCATGCCAACACAGTGTGGCCCACATACATGTCTCTCCCATGAACCGTCTTGGTCCTAGGACAACATTATAAGCTATGTTGAGAAACAGATAATTTTCAGGCAATTCTTCAAACATTGTGTGTCTTGCAATTGAGTTTTTAAATAAGAATTGAACCACAGTGTTAGGAGCTATACAAGAACTTAGGGAAGGGAAATTCTTTCAGACTAAAAGCAAACACACTTACTTTGCCAGCCAACTGAAGTGAAAGCAAGACTGATGGCCCCTCAGCAAAGTCACACAGCCTCTGTCTTGCAGGGATTCAAAGAATGCCACAGACAGAGCCAAAATATCCCATTATTTTAACAACCTTGACAGTCAAGCAGGAATATCACACCTTATCAAATTTGTTATGAACATTGTTATTCTTATGTTTTAAGTCTGATATTAGTACATTTAGCACAATTATCATTGAAATAGCTTTGACATTTGCAATTTAAGTTGCATGGGGTGCATACTAGGCTGAAAATAGACCTCCAAAAGATATGTTTCTGGAACCTGTAAATGTTATGTTATTTGGGAAAAGGACCTTTGCAGATGTGATTAAGGACACTGAGATAGAGAGATTATCCCGGATTATCCAGTTGGGCCTTAAATGCAATCATGTTTCCTCATAAGAGAGGGACAGAGAGAAATTTGATGCAAACAAAATAAAAAGGAGCACACACAGGGGAGAAAGAAAGCAGTATGAAGACAGAATTAGATATTGGGGTGATCTGTCCACAAATCAAGAAAAACTGGGAATAGACAAGGACAAATATTCCCATAAAACCTCTGGAGAGAACACAGCCCTGCCACCATCTTGATTTCAGCTGAGAGAAACTAATTCTGGAAATCTCTTCTGCAAAACTGCAAAAGAACAAAGTTCTCTTGTTTTAAGCTATCAAGTTTGTGATAGTTTATCACAGAGGCCATAGAAGAGTAACACAGATTTCAATACTGGGCCTGCAGGTGCACAGAAATCAAGAATTGAGGTTTGGGAAGCTCTGCCTAGATTTCAGAGGATGTGTATTGAATTGCCCGGATGTCCAAGCAGAATTTGCAGCATGGGTGGAGCCCTCATGGAGAACCTCTGCTAGGGCAGTGGAGAAGGGAAATGTGGGGTTGGAGCCCCCATATAAAGTCCCCACTGGGGCACTGCCTAGTAGAATTGTGGGAAGAGGGCCACCATCCTACAGACCCCAGAATGGTAGATCCATCGACAGCTTGTACTGTGTGCCTGGAAAAGCCTCAGACACCTAACACCAGCCCATGAATGCAGCTGGAAGGGAGACTGTATCCTCCAAAGCCACAGGGGTGGAGCTGCCCAAGACCATAAGAGCCCACCACTTGTATCAGCGTGACCTGGATGTGAGACATGAAGTCAAAGGAGATGATTTCAGAGCTTTAAAATTTAATGACAGCCACACTGGATTTCAGACTTGCGTGGAGCTTGAAGCCCCTTTGTTTTGGCCAATTTCTCCCATTTTGAAAGGGAGTATTTATCCAATACCTATACCCCCATTGTATCTTAGAAGTAACTGATTTGCTTTTGATTTTATAGGCTCCTAAGTGGAAGGGACTTGCCTTGTCTCAGATGAGACTTTGGACTTGGACTTTGGGTTTATGCTGGAATGAGTTAAGCCTTTGGGGGATGGTTGTAAAGGCATGATTCTGTTTTGAAATGTGAGGACATGAGATTTGGGAAGGATCAGGGGTGGAATTATATGGTTTCACTGTGTCCCCACCCAAATCCCATCTCAAATTGTAATCCCCATAATCCCCATGTGCCTAGGGACATGCCTGGTGGAAGGTGATTGGATCAAGGAGGCAGTTTCCCCTATGCTGTTCTCATGATAGTAAGTTCTCATGAGATCTGATGATTTTATAAGGGGCTCTTCCCCCTTCACTCCTCACTCTTCTCTCTCTTGTTACCATGTGAGGAATATCCTTGCTTCTTCTTTGCCTTCTGCCATGATTGTAAGTTTCCTCAGGCCTCCCCAGCCGTGTGGAACTGTGATTCAATTAAACCTCTTTCCTATATTAATTATCCAGTCTTGGGTATTTTTTATAGCAGTGTGAAAACAGACTAATACAGTATTCTTTGAGAACACAGATAGAACCTGTACATACATTGAAGGAAAATTCAATTTCTTTAGCAAAACCACATACTACATCATTTATCAGGTGTCTGTCTTTTTAAAAATTAAGTAAATACATGTTCATTACTAGGTTTCTGTTTGCCTTAATATAGGTTTTTTTAAAATCTCAGATAAAACTATCTTTATACTCAGGATGGAATCTAGGAAATTCCGACAAAATCACTTGCTGAATATTAAATAACAACATTAATTGATTATGCATTTTAATTTATTTTATTTATTTTATTTTGTCTTTCTAACAGGGAAAAATTGAGGAAGCAGTGAATGCATTCAAAGAACTAGTACGCAAATACCCACAGAGTCCACGAGCAAGATATGGGAAAGCACAGGTATTCTGAGACCCTTTTCCTTAGAATACTTTTTTGATGTTTATGTGCTCTGTGTAATTGAATTTTTTACTCCTTACTATTTTCCCTTTCCAATTTCTATACAGAATCAGTTTCTCATGTATATACATAAGCAAGAAATACAATTAATTATCACTATTGCATGCTGCTGAATTTAGTAACATTTTTTTCTGCTCCTCCTCCATGTGACTTCTCTCTGGTTTTGAAAAGAAAATAAAGAGTAACACTTTTGTCATTGTTTTACCATTCCCTCATGTCCCATTCCATCTAATCCCACCATACAGTGTTCACTTGAGGCTCCTCAGAGCTTTCAGACTCTCAGTTTTATAACTGGAGGTTGCAAGTATGCTTAGGAAAGACCTTTCTAAAATATAAAGTGGAACATACTTTGTTGTTTCTATATTTTTTTCCAGCGGACTCATTTCTTAGCAGCTACCTTTATCCTCATCTCCCACCATCTCCTTTCTTATCTGACTTTCTCTAGTTTCCAACTTCTTTCATGAAGCATGTCCCCGTTCACTTATAACTGCATAAACCCACTGCGTGTCAGTGTTTTAGGCCATGGGAGTGTCTGTTTTGTATTCTTTTATGAGATGATTAGTCAGGTGCAGCTACAAGAGGTCTCCTAGGACAGGATTAGGGAAAAGCAAAGTTTATTATGCTCACAAGTCCTAGAGACAGGAGACCCAGCATGCCACATAGGGCTACATGGGAAAGACTCAAGGTGATCAGGGGATGGTAGGCAAGAGAGAAGGGAAGGTTTGGCCACATCCTTTATTGAGGTTTCCATGGAAAAGGCAAGGTAGGGCAGGGTGAACAGTTTAGTACCAGCTGGTTTGAATAATTTCAGCCATCTTTTTGCCTACAGGGGTGGTACCTGGCCCTGACATGATTAAAATAGAGGAGGCGTGGCTCTGGATTGGTTAGTTTGCATATCAAAATCTTGCTTCTGGCTGAGCATTGGCCATCTCAGAATTGTCTAGCTCAGAACAGTCTCTCCCTAGCCAGAGAGGTTTTTTAAGATGTCAAAACATCATAATATATAGAAAATTTAAAAATAATTACAATACAATACAATGAACATTCTTGTGGATTCCAGTGGAAGATTTTTTTTAATTACTTAAAGAATATTTGGTGAAAGCCCACTATGTGCCAGGCCCTGTTGTAAGCATTAGAGATACAGCCATCACTAGAACATATTTTAAAAGCCCCAACACTTACAGAGTTTCCATTGTAAAGGGGAAGACAATGCATAAGACAAGTAAGTCCAATGTATATGCTTACTAGGGCTGAGTGCTAAGCAGAGGATAAAGAAAACAAGGAACAGCTAGTAGACATGTGAGGGGGTTGGTGTGGTATGAAAGGTGGCAGGGAAAGGTCTCATCAAGGAGGTGACATTTGAGCAAAGCCCTGAAAGTCTTTATAAATAAATACATACTTAAAGAATGTTATAAAGTATTAAGAATAAATATGTTAGATCATCTTACCTAATAAGAAATGCCATAAAGAAAAGAAGAAAAGGTAATGGAATAAAGGGCGTACCTATTAAGATTTTTTTGGCTGCAGGTAATGTGATTGAAAGTAACGGGGCAGACAGCACTTTGGACAAGTTGGGCAGGAAAGGTCTCTCTAGGGAGGCAACATGTGGCTGAGTTGTGAGGAGTTTATATTACTAGAAGGAGATATCCAGGCAAGAGAAAGCAGCAAGTCAAAGGCTTTGAGGCAGGAAAACAATCTTGGCATAAGCCTGAGGAGACAAAGAAGGTCATGCTGGGGGCAGGGAAAGGAGGATCAAGGAGGCTGCAGCCTTGCAGATTTTATTCTACGTGTGCTGGGAAGCCATGGGAGGGTTTGTTTGGTTTTTTGGGGGGGTTTTGTTTGTTTGTTTGTTTTTATACTTTCAGTTCTGGGATACATGTGCAGAACATGCAGGTTTCTTACACAGGTATATACATGCCATGGTGGTTTGCTGCACCCATCAACCCATCATCTACATTAGGTATTTCTGCTAATGCTATCCCTCCCGTAGCCCCCACTCCTGACAGGCCCCAGTGTGTGATATTGCCCTCCCTGTGTCCATGTGATCTCATTGTTCAACTCCTACTTATGAGTGAGAGCATGTGGTGTTTGGTTTTCTGTTCCTGTTTTAGTTTGCTGAGAATTATGGTTTCCACCTTCATCCACATCTCTGCAAAGGACATGAACTCATCCTTTTTTGTGGCTGCATAGCATTCCATGGTGTATATGTGCCACATTTTCTTTATCCATTCTATCATTGATAGGCATTTGGGTTGGTTCCAGGTCTTTGCTATTGTGAATAGTGCTGCAGTAAACATATGTGTGCATGTGTCTTTATAGTAGAATTATTTATAATCCTTTGGGTTATACCCAGTAATGGGATTGCTGGATCAAATGGTATTTCTGGTTCTAGATTCTTGAGGAATTACCACACCGTCTTCCACAATGATTGAACTAATTTACACTCCCACCAACAGTGTAAAAGCATGCCTATTTTTCCACATCCTCTCTATAATCTGTTGTTTCCTGACTTTTTAATGATCACCATTCTAACTGGCATGAGATGGTATCTCATTTTGGTTTTGATTTGCATTTCTCTAATGACCAGTGATGATGAGCTTTATTTTATGTTTGTTGGCCACATAAATGTCTTCTTTTGAGAAGTGTCTGTTCATATCCTTCACCCACTTTTTGATGGGGTTGTTTGTTTTTTGCTTGTAAATTTGTTTATGTTCATTGTAGATTCTGGATATTAGCCCTTTGTCAGATGGGTAGATTGCAAAAATTTTCTCCCATTCTGTAGGTTGTCTGTTCACTTTGATGATAGTTTCTTTTGCTGCACAGAAGCTCTTTAGTTTAATTTGATCCTACTTGTCAGTTTTCTCTTTTGTTGCCATTGCTTTTGGTGTTTTAGTCATGAAGTCTTTGCCCATGCCTATGTCCTGAATGGTATTGCCTAGGTTTTCTTCTAGAGTTTTTATGGTTTTGGGTCTTACATTTAAGTCTTTAATTCGTCTTGAGTTGATTTTCATGTAAGGTATAAGGAAAGAGTCTTGTTTCAGTTTTCTGCATATGACTTGCCAGTTTTCCCAACACCATTTATTAAATAGGGAATCCTTTCCCCATTGCTTGTTTTTGTAAGGTTTGTTAAAGATCAGATGGTTACAGATGTGTGGTGTTATTTCTGTGGTCTCTGTTCTGTTCCATTAGTTTATGTATCTGTTTTGGTACCAGTACCATGCTGTTTTGGTTACTATAGCCTTGTAGTATAGTTTGAAGTCAGGTAGCCTGATACCACCAAGCTTTGTTTCCTTTTGCTTAGGATTGTCTTGGCTATATGGGCTCTTTTTCGGTTCCACATGAAATTTAAAGTAGTTTTTTCTAATTCTGTGAAGAAAGTCAATTGTACCTTGATGGGGATAGCACTGAATCTATAAATTACTTGGGGCAGTGTGGCCATTTTCACCATATTTATTCTTCCTATCCATGAGCATGGAATGTTTTTCTGTTTGTTTGTGTCCTCTCTTACTTCGTTGAGCAGTGGTTTGTAGTTCTCCTTGAAGAGGTCCTTCACATCCCTTGTAAGTTGTATTCCTAGGTGTTTAATTCTCTTCATAGCAAATGTGAATGGGATTGCACTGATGATTTGACTCTCTGTCTATTATTGGTGTATAGGAATGCTTGTGATTTTTGCACATTGATTTTGTATCCTGAGACTTTGCTGAAGTTGCTTATCAGCTTAAGGAGTTTTGGGGGTGAGACGATGGTGTTTTCTAAATATACAATCATGTCATCTGCAAACAGAGACAATTTGACTTCTTCTCTTTCTATTTGAATATGCTTTATTTCTTTCTCTTGCCTGATTGCCCTGGCCAGAACTTCCAATACTATGTCGAGTAGGAGTGGTAAGAGAGGGTATCCTTGTCTTGTGACAACAGTCTGGTTGTTTTTTGTAAAGTTTGCTTTGGTTACTGAGTGGAAAATGGATTATGGAGGCAAAAGTAGGTGCAAAAAGAATAGAAGGCTATTGCAAGTGTACACAAGAGATGCTGGTGGCTCGGACTGTGGTCATGGCCATGGAGATGAGGGAAGTAGGCAGGTGGTGGAGCTGAAAGGACTTGAGGATGGATTAGATGTAAAAGTGTCAGAAGCAGAGGACTCAAGGCTGACCCCTGAGTTTTTGGTTCAGCCAGCTCAGTAGAAGATAATGCCAGTTACTGACCAGGAAGAACAAGTCTAGAGTGATGCAGAAGTCAAGAGTTCAAGAGTTTGCTATTGGTCTTATTAAGTGTGTGATGCCTATTAGACATTCAGGTGAACATGTTAAGTAGACCATTGGATTCACAGAGCCTGAACTTGGAGGAGAAGCCAGGGCAGGATATCAAAATGTGCCAGGAAGTAAAGCTCCAAAAGCCCTGCCTAGAGGTCAAGATTGTCAACTGTGCTGGGAAACGGTAGATTCAGAGTGCAGAAATTTTCCAGACAAAGGAGATGCTGACAGCACCCCTCTGGAGAAGGTCCATGCAAGCATTTGTGCAGGACACACACAGGAACTAACTCAGCTGTAGATAAAACAAGTGAATTTTGTTCTGAACTGAAAGTGGTGACCACTTGAAATCTAGATGCTCAGTATCTTCTTATATCTCCATTAAAAATTAATTAATATAATTTTTATTAATTTCATTTTAATTAAATTTGTGAAAAATTGATTCAAATAAGTTCCTGTTGTCCATGGTACAGACCAACTTTAGCATACAGCAATGGTATGATTTTTATAAATTAATTTGCTCAGTAATTCTCTAAAATTGCTAAATCATATTTCCTTTTAAGTAAGAGAGAGTGTGTTTGTTACCAAAAGATCATGCCTATTCAAATAAGTAGTAGTTTTTGTCACTAGTATTAAGTCATTTCATTAAGAGAAGCATATTAACTAGAGAGAGAAATGCTTTATGAAAATGCTATTTTAATTATGGCAAAAATGTTTTATACTTTAGAAGTTTTCCTTATATGTAATACTAATTGTGAGTACCAGAGTCTAAGTAAATGAAGTGCTCTTGAAACATTGTGATTGTTATATTTACAGTCAGCCCTCCGAATCCTCGTGTTCCATATTCATGAATTCAACCAACCACAGATTGAAAATATTCAGAAAAAAATAAAAAATAACAATGCAACGATTAAAATAATACAAATAAAAATGATACAGTATAACAACTATTTACATAGAAGTTACATTGCATTGGGTATAATACGTAATCTGATGATGATTTAAATTATACAGGAGGATATGCATAGGCAATATGCAAATACTATACCATTTTATATCAGCAACCTGAGCATCTGCAGACAGTGGTATTGCAGTGCGTCTGTGGTGGTGGTGGTCTTGGAACTAATCTCCAGTATATAACTAAGGATGACTGTATATCCTTATTTCACAGTAGAAATTTGAGATTTAGGCTTTAAGCAATATCTTTTATCTCTAAACTATTATGCTTCAATGTGTTATTGCTATTAATATTAATGTGGCATACAGCAAAATTTAGGCATGGTAAATTAAATTTTAATAGAGTAATTTAAAGGAAACTTCAAATTCATAGTAGTTTTAAAAATAAAAATTCAACAGAAGATGGGTTTTATAGGAAGAAATTATGACTTTTTCATTCTTTGTTAGCAGATTGAACAATTACTTTATAATATTCCAACAAATTTTTAAAATTTAGCAACATTAAGTCATATATAAACTATAGTATCTATCATAAAATAGCACTGATAATGTCTTTTTCTTCATATTACCAAAAATCAATTTTGATCAAGTTCCCTGAACATTGAACACAAAATATTAAAATATTAACTCAGTTCACTTTATTATCTTTCAGAAACCATTAATGCCTTTGAGGTAGAAAATGACACATCTCATAGGCAGATTGGTTGGCTGAATTAAGTTAGAGTCAACAAAAGGCTTTGCGATGTTAACATCTTGTAACAAATATTCAGTTTCAGTTCAGCTTGTTTTATCTACAGATGCTAAACTGATAAAAATCAATCCGTAGACTTTTCAGTGCAAGTGCCTATCAGTTTTATTCAAGAGATTATAAAGAATTATGTGCCATTTTAGTAGTGATATCTTTCCAATTCTGCAAGTTGTAAATATTAATACTTCATTAAAACAAAGGGCCCTGGGTTACCAGAGAGGGAACATGGCATACAGATTATACTATCTCTCTCACTTTTCAGATTGAGCTTAAAGGTATTTATTCCAATCTCAATAAAGAAGGATTGTCTTAGTAGGCATTTGTCCGCCCACTGATGCTACAGAGACCTCCAGTTCCAGGATCTTTTTGGGCACTTTGTAGGTTCAAAATGAAGAGAGTGAACCACAGATGGTTTATAATTTACAATGGTTTTTCTTAACAATTTTTCAACTTTATAATGGTGTGAAAGTGATACACATTCAGTAGAAACTGTACTTCAGTATAGTATCCAATAAATTACATGAGATATTCAATGTTTCATTATAAAATAGGCTTTGTGCTAGGTAATTTTGCACAAATGTAGGCTGATTAAGTTTTCTGAGCACATTTAATGTAGACTCTGCTAAGCTATGATATTCAGTAGGTTATGTGTATTAAATACATTTTTGACTTACAATGTTTTCAACTTATGATGAGGTGTAACCCCATCAAAAGTCAATGAACATCTGTAGATGGTTTTGAAAGGACTCTCAGGTCTAGAACTCTGTGTTTCTACAAAGTTATCTATCAGTATTCATATTTTGGGGAGTTAACTCACTATAACAAAACTCACAAGGAGCTGATACCTATACAGAAGAGCCAGTATAGGAATATATGCTAGAAGGCCATGCCCAGCATCATGATCAGTGTGGGTCATTGACAACGGACTTTCTCTCCTGGTAGATAAGTCTATTCCGGAGACCATTTACAGACTTCCAAAGATAGTGAATGGTCTGGAGCATATCTCCATTTATCAAGGGTGAATTGCCTTTTCTAATCTAGAGATTTTTATCCTACCAAGTTTTCTTTCTCATAAATCTGTCCACTTCTGTCACTACTGCTTTAATTGTAGCTCTCGTCATCTTGGGTAACTTATCCTAATCAGTTCATATTATCAGGTTATTTCACTGATGTGTTATTTTGTGGGAAAAAAAATCCCATTGTCTTATTTTGTCAATTTATGCTGATTCTTAGTTATTTTGTTTGTTGGTTGGTTTTTTTACTTTGGGATATGGGAGGGATGGGTCATTTTCTTACCATGCCCTCAAATTGTAGGGCAATACTTTATTTTGGTTCTGCATATATTTGTATATTAACTACAACACACATTTTAACAACAAAACATGTTTAAATATTCTGAGAAAAAAAAATGTGTATGCTACTTTTAGCATCTAGCCAGAATCATTTTTCCTCAAATGATAGTCTTCAGATTGTAGCCTCCTAAATCTAATGAGATATTGATGGTATTTTACATATTCTCCTCTCTCTTCCTGCCTCCAGTATTTTAGTCCCCATTCTCAGTTTCCAGCTAAGAATGTTGATTTTTATTTCATTAAGAAAAATAGAAATATCCAGACAATTTCCACATGATGCTGCTACTGTGCTAACAGCCATTCTCTACCTATGCCCATATGCTCTGCCTTCCCTCCTGTTAGCACAGATTGACTATTCTGGTCCCTGTTCCTCTCTCACCTGCTGAAGGACATCCCTCTAATTTTTGTGTCTCCTTCTGCATCATCAGATTTTCCCTCTCTACTGAGACTCTTGCATCTCCTTGGGAGCATGCTGTACTATTTCCCATCCTTAAAGAACTCCCCTTGTCTGCACATTACCCTCTGCCAGCTGGCTCATTTTTCTGCTTCCCTTTACAGTGAAACTCTTAGAAAGAGTTATCTCCACCTCCTTCCATCATCTCATGTTCACTTGAACCTGCTGTACTCTGGGTTTCCCTCCTTTTTGCTGGTCCTCCCTTGTTATCCTCATCTCTAATGACCCTTAAACATTGGAGTTCTTTAGGATTCAGTTCTTGGACTGCTTCTTTTCTCTGTTTACACTCTCGACTGCTGCTAGCTTCCTAGCTTTACATACCGTCTTCATCCTTGATGATTCCCACACTTAACGTCTCTTACTCTGACTCCCTCCTGAACTCCAGACTCATATATGCCCCTTCCTGGTCAATAATTCCATTTGGATATTTTATAGGCATTTTAGGTTTAAATCTCTTGATTCCGTACTACCCCCAAACCTGCTCCTGCCCTGTGTTCCCATTCTCAGGGAATGACAGTTTATCCAGTAATCACTGAAGCCCAAACCTTGTTCATTCTTGGTTTTTCTCTCTCCCCTTCTCTCACACCCTACATTTAGACTATCAGCAAATCTGTTGGCTCTGACCTTCAAAATGTATCTATAATCTGACCACATTTTACCACTTCCATTACTGCTATCTTAGTCCAAGCCGTAACCATCCCACACCTGGATTCCTGCTGGAGTATTCTACCTCTCCCAGCTTCTCAGTCTGTTCTCCATACTGCTGCCACCATGATTCCTTCAACACATGCATCAGATTGTTTCAAAAGTCCCCATTGTCTTCCCATCTCACTTTGTGTACTAGAATTGTTAATAACTTGCCAGGCCCTACTTTACCTGATGGCCGCCATTGGTCTTCCCTTTCCTCCCCTCCACTGCACTGTCCTTTCCTGGATTCCTCATTCCTACCTCCAAGCCTTTGCTCTTGCTCTTTTCCCTGCCTAGAATGCTACTCCCCAAGGTATCTTCATAATGTGCTCCCTCTCTTCTTTCAAGCCCTCCCTGATCATCCTGATTAAATTAGCAATGTCTTACCATCCCACCTAGCACTCCTAAGCCTGCTTTATTTTTATCCAGAGCACTTATGGCTGTTAGACACATGGTACCTTTATTTGTTTGTTATATTTGCCACCTTTCCAAAATGGATGCAAAGTAGAAAGCAAAAAGGGCTTTGTCTGTTTTGTTCAATATGCCTGCCACATTTGTAGAAGAGTGCCTCTTTCCCAGAAAACAGTTGTTAAATGAATGAATGCACACACAAATAAATTAATGAAAGAATGGGAACTTTGACTGGAGACCTGCCTATATAATGTTAGTGTGTAACAGGATGTACATCTCCATCAGCCCCAGCATATATTAGTCCTGCCATAATGACATTCTTTCTTGTCTTCAGTAACAAACTTTTCTTTGTATTATTAAAATAGTGTGTTGATTTTCTATATTTTGTTAGTTTTTTTTTTTTAATCTCTTGATAAGGAGAAAACGCTAATGTGTCTTACATTTCTTTTAAGGCATGTCCAAAAGTTAATTTTTTATGACTATTTTGGGTAATTACAAACACAGCTAGTCATGGGACATTTATCCAGTCTGGGGACTTCTTCTAGTGTGAGGACGATTTGGCTGAGAAGAGGAGAAGCAATGAGGTGCTACGTGGAGCCATCGAGACCTACCAAGAGGTGGCCAGCCTACCTGATGTCCCTGCGGACCTGCTGAAGCTGAGTTTGAAGCGTCGCTCAGACAGGCAACAATTTCTAGGTAAGATGCAGTCAAAGGTAGTTCAGTAGGAAATGGCATACTTTTTAATCTTGAAGAAGCTGAAGAGTGTATTCTTCTCTTAGAATGATTACATGGGAGGAAACCTGAGTTTTACAACTGATGTCAAGTAATGTATCTGTGTCCTAAGCTCACCATCTCTAAAACTGAAATTGCAATCCTGACCTTAATAGAGACATACCTCAAAGATACTGTGGGTTTGGTTCCAGACCATCAGAATAAAGAGAGTTATACAAATTTTTTGATTTCCCAGGGTATCTAAAAGTTGTGTTTATACTATGTCATAGGTCTTAAGTGTGCAATAACATTATGGCTTAGAAAACGATGTCCAAACCCTAATTTAAAAATATGTTATTGCTCAAAATGTTAATGATAATCTGAGCCTTCAGTGAGTTGTAATCTTTTTGTGGATGGAGAGTCTTGCCTCAATGTTAATAGCCAGTGATTGATCAGGGTGGTGGTTGCTGAAGGTTGGGGTGACTGAGGCAATTTCTTAAAATAAGACAACAATGAAGTTTGCTGCATTGATTGACTCTTCCTTTCAGGAAAGATATATCTGTAGTTTGCAATGGTGTTTGACAGTATTTTGCCCACAGAACTTTTTTCAAAATTGGAGTCGATCCTCTCAAACCCTGTCACTGCCTTGTCAACAAAGTTTATGGAATATTCTAAATCCTTTGTTGCCATTTCAACAATGTTTGCTGCATCTTCACCATGAGTAGATTCCATCTCAAGAAACCACTTTCTTTGCTCATCTGTAAGAAGCAACTACTCATCTATTAAAGTTTGATCATGAGATTGCAGCAAATCAATCACATCTTCGGGATCCACTTCTAATTCTAGTTATCTTGCTATTTCCACATCTGTAGTTCCTTCCTCCGCTGAAGTCTTGAACCCCTCAAAGTCATTAATGAGGGTTGGAATGAACTTCCTCCCCAAACTCCTGTTAGTTTTTATATTTTGACATTTAAATAAAATTTATTTATTAAATAATAGAACTTAAAAGTCTAAATTACTCTGTGATCCATGAACTGCAGAATGGATGTTGTGTTAGCAGGCATGAGAACAACATTCACCTCCTTAGACATCTCCATCAGAGTTCTTGGTGACTAGATGCTTATCAATGAGCAGTAATATTTTGAAAGGACCTTTTTTTTTTTAAGGACTCAACAGTAGGCTTAAAATAGTCAAAAAACCATGCTAGATGTCCTATCATTCAGATTTTGTTCTCCCATTTATAGAGCACAAGCAGAGTAGATTTAGCATAATTTTAAAAGCCCCAGGTTTTTCAAAATGGTAAGTGAGCACTGGCTTCAACTTAAAGTCTCCAGCTACATTAGCTCCTAACAAGACAGTAGGTGTATCCTCAAAACTTTGAAAGCAGGCATTGACTTCTCCTTTCTCACTATGAAAGTTCTAGATGGCATCTTCTACCAATAGACAGTGATTTTTGTCTACATAGAAAATCTGCTGTTTAGTGTAGCCACTTTCATCAGTGATCTTAGCTAGATCTTCCGGAAACTTGCTGTAGCTTCTACATTAGCACTTGCTACTTCGTCTTACACTTTTATCTTATGTAGATGGTTTCTTCCCTTAAATTTCATGAACAAGTCTCTGCTAGCTCTCTTCTCCCCGTTTCCTCCCATTTTATGATAGCCTGTATAATTTGCCTAAGGAATCATAGCTAATAGATGTCTGGAATAAAAAACTGTTCCTGTGATACCAAATTCTTTTCTCCCTTAACTATGGCAAAATGATTCATGGAGGTTGAAATTATCTGTGCAAATTTTTTTATAAATGAATAATAGCTGTTTCTGGTACTTTAAAAAAATTTACTTATAAGATTTGACCCTATATCAAGGAAAATGCTAGAAAAAAAATTAATCATGAAGCAAATTTGCAAATACTTTGAAAAGAACATCATGTCATATCTCATCAGATTTAGGAGGCTATAATCTAAAGATTATCATTTGAGGAAAAATGATACCAGCTAGATGCTAAAAGTAGCACACATAATATAGAACATCATATACCATCATCTGGACTGACCCAGGTTCCCAGTACTGAAGGCAAATAAGACTAGCTGTCAGCTGACTTCACCATCACCAGGCTTACAATTCTCTCCCCATAACACATCATCACTGAACGTGGAGGGAAGGAGCTCGAGTCACTGCCAAGGCAGGTGCTCAGCTGGCCAGACAGTTACATGGGCAGATTATTAATGTCACTTAGGGGAGGCTCCTATAGTTTAGAGTCAAGGCCCAGTGGACCCTCCTATCAGTTTTCTGAGGATTAGAACGAAGAGGAGTTGTATCACTTTTGTAGATGAACAACACAGGACTAGAGCCCACGTGATGATTAAAAATGATAAGAAATGGTCAGTTACACTAATATTCATAGGGACCAGTGGAGCAGAAGTAAAACATGCAGCACAAATTCAGCACAGAAAAGGCAGGGCCAGGACTCCAGAGAGACAATGTAGGCACTCGCCATGGACACAGAATCAGCATTACTGGCCGGGTGTGGTGGCTCATGCCTGTAATACCAACACTTTGGGAGGCCAAGGTAGGAAGATCACCTGAGTTCAGGAGTTTGAGACCAGCCTGGCCAACATGGTGAAACCCTGTCTCTACTAAAAATACAAAATTTAGCCGGGCATGGTGGCAGGCACCTGTAATCCCAGCTACTCAGGAGGCTGAGGCAGGAAAATCATTTGAACCCGGAAGTCAGAGGTTGCAGTGAACCGAGATCATGCCACTGCACTCCAGCCTGGGCGACAGAATGAGACTGCATCTCAAAGAAAAAAAAAAAAGAATCAGCATTACTGAGTTTTCTTCTTGCCTCAGTCTCCACTATGACTCTGTTTAGCACTGTTTAGTGATTCTGTCACTAAAGTGTTAACATTTTCTTCATCATGAATGTTTTACATTAATATTAATTTTTTAAAAGGATGCATTATACTAGCCTTCACATCAAAATTATTAACTTTTTTGGTGTCCTCTGAAATCTCACTCTGAGTGCCTCTCTGGCCTCACCCTGTCCTCAGCCCTGGGAAGGTGACTGCCTCTTCCACAGCAATCCATCAGCATTTGAATGTAGTCCTCTCAGAATGTCCTTGAGAATGAGGCAAGTTCACTTGAGGAGGCTCTGAGGCAACTGGAGACAGAAGATTTTAGTGAAAATGACAAGGTGGTGAAGTTGGTCACAACACAACAGGGTTCCTGGCTGCAGAGTGGAACGGACAGGGAGCAGATGGCTGCAAGAGGGGTTTGTGTCCGTGCTTTTGTTGTGGATAATAGGAGAATTCTAGAAGAAAGTGTGAGCCTAGGTGGGCAGGTAGTGGGAAGGAAAGGTATAGAAAAGGAAGCCCAGATTTGTTAGTGAGGAAATGACTAGGGTTCTGATAGGAATACGATTGACTGGTAATGGGGCATAGGCCATGGGATGAGTCGGTGATGCTTTATGGCAGATGGTTTGGCAGTGGAATATACAGCTGCTTTAGCTTACTGACACTCCTGTCACTCTCCTAGATTGTGGGAAATGAAGCCTTTTAGATAATTCATGACTTTTTTCATTTATGCTAGTCCTCTTTTTGCACGTGTTCTTTTATATAGATCAATTGAAGCTGGGTTTTTTCATGATTCATGAGTGCAAAGTATGCCTTTGTCCACGAGGGGGCGCCCTAATACTGGATGATGTATCGTTTGTTCCATGACTAGGTCATTACCTAGAGATGAGTACACTTGTCATTGATTGGAGATGTGTCAGCAGTTAGGTACTGTCCCATGTACTTCAGTGCCTTTTCAAATTTCCTACAGGTGCTAGACCCTGAAGTTAGAAAAGACTTTTTATTGCTTACCCTCTATTCATAAAGTTAATAAACCTAAAAGATTTCAGCAGAACTTTTTTTTTAACGAGGAATTGGTGACTAAGTTTTTCTTGAGAAGGAATTTAACATAAAATGGTAAACATTGCTGAATTTTTAAAATGAGAATGTCTTCAGAATGTTTATAATCAATGCCATATTCAGTATCTACTTATGGCAGTTATTAATACCACTGCAACTACATTACAAAATCCTACTAGGTACTTAGTAAACCACTAATAAAGCCAGATTTGAGCTAGTTTTCAGGCCCTGGTGAATAGTCTCTCATGACCTACCTTCTCAATACAAAACTGTACATAATCTGTTTTTATTTCTATTTTTTTTTTTAATTCTCACCAACTCAGGTCATATGAGAGGTTCCCTGCTTACCCTACAGAGATTAGTTCAACTATTTCCCAATGATACTTCCTTAAAAAACGACCTTGGCGTGGGATACCTCTTGATAGGAGATAATGACAATGCAAAGAAAGTTTACGAAGAGGTAAGCATCAATCTTGTATTAACTACATCAAATTAAGTTCTAAGGCTATTTGCAAATTGCATTTATTATCTTTATTTTAAATTAAGTTAAAAAGCCTGTAAGTATTATTATAGTTAACATATTCTAAACTATGTTTTAACATTGCTTTTTTTCCCTAGATCAGAAGATTTTTAAATCTTAGTTAACACGTAGTAGATTAAAGCCTTCAAATTGTAATTGTGATGCTTTTAAAACTTCATATTTATCTTTCCATACATAGTCTTTTTAAAATTGTTCTTTATGACAGGAAGAATTTAAGTTCCTGTGAATGTTACACACACACACACACACACACACACACTCTCTCTCTCTCTCTCTCTCTCTCTCCTTTTTTTTTTTTTTTTGGCAGAAGTATGGTCTAGAGAGAGGCTATGGAACAGGGGCCTTTCAAGAATGTGACATAAATTACTCACTTTTCAGCAGGTCATTGACTCTTCAAATCCTCTGGCAAAGATGCCTTTCAAAGGATTTCTACTTTGTAACAGATGTTGATAGATAACCTCTAAGTCACAAGTAACTAAAAATCTAGAGAAATGTGACTCCTTTAGGCAGTGGAGGAATTCCTTTGGTACATAATGAAGAGGATGCCCAATGAAATTTGAAGATGGAGAAAGTTAATGCCTCTGTAAAAGAAAGAGGAACATGTTTACTTGTTATTCTTTAATTCAGGCCCTTTGATCAATGGTTTTCAAGCTGGTGAAGTCTACATCAAGATGCTACCACTCAGTGATAGTCAATATGATTTCTGCTACAGTTATGTTTTGTTTTTGTTTTTGACATGCGGTCTCACTCTGGTTGCCCAGCCTGGAGTGTAATGACATGATCATAGCTCACCACAGCATCCACATCCTGGACTCAAGCAATCCTCCTGCTTCAGTCTCTTAAGTAGCTGGGACTACAGGCACATGCCACCATGCCCACCTAAATTTTAAAAAAATCTTTAGTGATGGTGAGGTCTCCCTATGTTACCCAGGCTGTACTCAAATTCCTGGCCACAAGTGATCCTCCTGCTTCAGGCCTCCCAAATAGCTGGGATTACAGGCATAAGTCATCTCACCCTACTCCTTTTACAATATTTTTTAAATGCCATCAAGAACAGCAATTTCATACTCTGTCAGGGACTGGGTCTATTCTCAAAGCGGTACTTTCCTCTGTGTATTGCTATTATTGTGTAATGAAAATCATTGAATTTTGGAGCAATTATCTTTTTACCTTTCTCATAATTTTTATATTTTCTGAGAGAGCAGAAATAAGACCTTTGCTTTTTGTAACATCACTAATAGCTACACAGGGTGGATTGAACCTTTAATGTTGACAATGTGTGCCATTTACTAAAGACCTATTCCAGGTCATACATTAATTCCATGTGGAACATTGTATTTGTTAATGGCCAACACTTAACACTCAATGCCCTGTCTTACAGAGTATGGTTAAGAGAAGCATCATATACCTCAGTGAATCAGGACCTGTGAATGTAAGAGTTGTGAAGCTATAACAAACACATCCATTATTTTGTCACTGTCAGAGGCAACAAAAATGAAACTGGTAGAATTCCTTCTTTCCTTCCTTCCTTCCTTCCTTCCTTCCTTCCTTCCTTCCTTCCTTCCTTCCTACCTTCCTCTCTCCCTCCCTCCCTCCCTCCCTCCCTCTCTCTCTTCTTTCTTTCCTTCCTTCTTTCCTTCCTTCTTCACTCCCTCCCTTCCTCCTCATTCCCTTCCTTCCTTGTAGAATTCTTCCCTATTTTCTTTCTTCTGTTCCTCTACCCCTCCTTCTCTCACTTCCTACTTTCCTGTATTCCTTTCTCCCTCTTTCTTTCCATCTAAAAAACATTCTCAAGTGTTGACTGGGTGCAAGCACGTTTGAGGTTAGGGCAGGATCTGACAGCATGCTAGTTTCTCTAACACACTGTGGATTTGTCCTTCCTCACCTTTTTAAAACCTTCCTTCAGGATATTCATCCCTTTACCTGATGCTAAATCTCAGATATGTGAAACATTTTACTTCATCCCGAAAAATAAAATTTGCCTGCTGTTGTTTATATGTTTTATATCATAATCTCATCTGAATATGCATAATAGGATGCAGAAAATCTAAAATATAAACATATTATACAAATGGGTGAGTTTTTTTTTAAAGCATTAATAGACTGAAAATATGTGTGGGGGTTTCCTTTTTCCAGTCCTCTCACTTTTAAGTTAATAAGCTATATCTAATGGAGTCTCTTTCATTAGCCAAGGTTTTTCTTGATATGTTTATGTTAAAGATCATTTTTAGAAAATCGACATTTTAATTTTACATTTTTCTTCATGTTAATTTTTATTTTTGAGTATGTTCATATTTTTATTTTTCCAGTTTTTTGCTGTTTTTAGTTCAACAAAGAAACTGGCTTTAAAATGGTGTGATATCCTTTGTTCCAGTCTGTAGCTTTTTGCGGCCCCTCCTGAGATTCTCTTGCAAGTTGGCAACATTAGCAGCTGCCCAGGCACTACAGTGGGGAGTTTCATGCCACTCCTGACTCAGCCGCCACTGCTCACTTATACCCATTCACTCAGTCAACACACATCTATTAAAACCCATACACACTAGCTGGAGAAACAGTAGTTCATGAAACACATGCAGAATGTGCCCTCATGAAGTTTATAATCTGGTACCAAATCACGAATATCTGTTCATTTTAACTTCTGTTTAACTTTCAAATCCCTTCCCTTTGTAACTGAAGCACCCGTCATCTCTTGCCTGAGCAGGGACATGTTTATCCTGTCCGGGTTTCCTCTCCCCCGACCTTCACTAACACTAGAACACCACACTGATCATCTCCCAGGGCTTTAAATCTTCTGTGGTTCTCATTTCCTGCAGCAGTGGTCTTCAAACATGCTTGATGGTGGCCCTTCCAGACAAAAATGTTGAAGCAAATGCCTGAGATATGTTTATGTACTTGTATGTTATGTGTATATGTATGTACCCACATAATATTATGTATATATATATATGCACGAATATATATGTGCATTACAAAAGGTACACACCCTAAAACAATTTTTAAGATGATGTCAAATATAAAATTCTATTTAACTGCCAGAAAATCTTTTAACTCTTGCTGAAAAATTAATATTTATTAGTTTATGATTATATAACTTTTTAAAATTCCAGGTATGTATCATGCAAAAAGTTTGTCCTGGGGATAGAAATGTCAGCTATGTGAGGTTGTGGTTGTCCTTGTCTGTGCTTTGTGTTTATGAATGGATGTGTGTGTTTTATAGAGAGAGAGAAAGAGAGAGACAATCCGTCTAATATTACAGTTGGCCCTTAAACAACACAGGGGTTAGGGATGCTAACCTCCTGGGCAGTTGAAAATCCATGTGTACATCTTGACTCCCCAAAAACTTAACTACTAATAGTCTCCTGTTGACCAGAAGCCACACAGGTACCATAAACAGTTGATTAACGCATATTTTCTATATGTACTCTATGTTATATTCTTATAATGAAGTAAGCTAGAGAAAAGAACACGTTATTTTAAAAAGCAAAAGGAAAGTAAAAGAATATAATTGGATTATTTGTAACACAAAGGAGAAATGTCAGAGGGGCTGGATACCCCATCTTCCATGATGTAATTAGTATGCATGGCATGCCTGTATCAAAATATCTCAGGTACCCCATAAATACATACACCTACTATGTGCCTACAAAAATTAAAAACTTTAAAAAAGAAACTTTAAAAACCATAAGGAAGAGAAAATATATTTGCTATTCATTAAGAGGAAGTGGATGATTAAAGTTTGCATCCTCACTGTTTTCACGTTAACTAGGCCAAGGAAGAGGAGGAGGATGCGGGGGAGTTGGTCTTGTCTCGGGGCAGCAGAGGCAGAAGATAATCCATGCAGTTCAAACCCATATTGTTCAAAGGGCAACTGTAGCCTCAATCTGGGTTTTTTAGAAATCTCATAAAACCACTTGTCATTTTCTGAGGGCTTGTTGATTACTAGATAATACAACCTGCACGACCATTACACATCTGTGTGTAAACTGCAGTGAGCATGGTACCTAAGCACAAAGAAGCAAGCAGGGAGGGCAGCGCTGGCAGCTGCCCTGGGGCCTGAGCCCCACCCTTGCCTCCTGACAGTGTTTGTACTGAATGGGACACATGGTTGTCCACCGTGCAGATCACAGGAGAGCCACAGAGCTTGTTTCACCCTATTTGAGAGACAGATACAAGTAGAAGTGTATGTAACTTTTTTCTACTCCCCAGGACATTGCCTTGCACATGATACTAAACAGGACCCTTTGTGATTTAATTTGACTTCTGCCTTTTCTCCAATCTCTTCTCCTATCACCTTTTGTTCATAATTTAACAATATTCTCTTTTGCTCTTCCTGGCCCATTATCCCTTTCTACTCACTTTCTGCTATATCTTGAATACCTTCTCCTCCACCATCCCTCACTTCCTGTTCCTGGTGAACTCCTATTTATCTTTAAATACTTTTCAGACCTTGGCCCCAGCCACACTCACCCTAGAGTGAGCCAGGTGCCCCTCTTGTATAACCCCTGCATGCTTTGTGCCTATCTATAGCTACACTTAACATCTTGCATTGTCTACTTCTAAATCTGTCTCCCTCACTTGAGTGACAGCCCCCTGAGAAAAGAAAGTATATCTCATTTATCTTTCTATGCCCAGGGCCTGGAAGAGTTCTGTGTGTTCTAAGATGTCTAGTAAATCAATAAATTTATTAATTACTTGAGATAATGGCTGTGTGCCTGCAGTAGGCAGAAATGTCATCTGTGTAGCTGTAATAATTATAATAATCCCTCCATGGTTATGCTGGTAGAATCATCATCTGTGTCAATTTAGTTCAATTCCAGAGGTATTTATTGAGCTCCTGATCAATGTCTAGCTTGGGGACAGTGCTGTGGAAGCTGCAAAGAAGCAGGGTCTGGGCTTTCGGAGGTCTAATTAGGGAGGAAAGCCCAGCATGTACTCATCTGAGCATTTAGTACGGGTTTCTCGAGCACCTGAATGCTATGCTACGCATAGCAGGCAGTGGGGATGAGCAATGAGCAAAACAGACAAAATCCCTGTAGAGCTTGCATCTTAGCGGGAGACATAAAAATATACTAGGTCAGATGGTGGTAAGTGCTATGAAGAAAAGTGAGTCAAGGTAAAGAAGTTGGAGAGTGACTAGGGATGGAGGGGGTTCTGTTTTAGTAATGAGGGTGATGGTCGGGGTAGGCTTCACTGAGGTGAGGGAGCTTACTATGGGGATGTCTGGCAGAAGAACCTGAGCCAGAGGGATACTGTGAATGCAAAGGCCCCGAGGCAGGGATGTCTTTGACTTGCTCTGGAGCAGCAAGAAGTCCAACATGCCTCAGAGGCTTGCCTGGGAGGGGCAGGGACAGGTGAGGAGACCAGAGCAATGGAGAGGCCCAGCCAAGGGAGGCTTTGGGGTGGTTCCAGGAACTCAATCTTGCACTCAGTCTGAATGTAATGCAGCAGAGGAGGGTTGAGATCTGACCTAGGATTTAGCAAGCAGGGGCAGGGCCAGGGGTGCAGAGGATCTGCAGTGAGGAGGCTCCTGTAAGAAGATATAGAGAGATGATGAGACACCTCTCTTGGGTCAGCGTAGCAGCGGTGAAGGAAGTGACACATGGTATGTTTCTGAATATATTTTGAAGGTAGTGTTGACCAGATTTGCTAAGTGATCAGGTGCAGGACCAGATGCAAGCTGAAAATGCTACAGCATCTGCAGTGTGTGCTGTGTGGGCCCCCCGAGGGCCTGGTGTCTCCTGTGTGCACACTTGTTCCTTCTGTGTAACCCCATTGTAGCCCTACTGTGGCTGTGACTTCCCTTTTTCTACTCAGGCTCAAGGATGGTGAGAAGAGGTGGGAGATGCATCTTTCCCTACCTGCACCAGCTCAAACCTTTTCCATCCTTCTCTTTTGTTCCATAAATTAGTTTGTCTAAGTAGCTTCACAAGTTGAATGTTGTTCTGGTCTCTCACTATTAATATTTAATTTAGAGGTGCTTTGCATAATTTATCTTTAAATCATAATGAATGCATATAATAATAAACAATGATGTGATTAATATGAAATATTTACCTGGGTTTTATCACAGAATATTGGATTTGCTCAGCACTTTATCTTCAGAGCTTAAAAAGGTCTGGGCACTCAAGAAGTTTTCTGTTGAATGAATGGATTGTGATGTATTACAAATGCAAATCTAAATTTTCTCTTAATTAAGGCAATGTATAAAGCTTGTATATGAAGTGATGTCTAATAACCATTCAGAATTGTCTTCAAGTATAGCAAATTTAAAGCCATTTTCCCTTGATCACTAAAAAATACTGAACTCATATCAATTGAGAGATATTTTGCTGATTTGCATTGTTAAAGTGATGCTTTAACAGTTATTGCCTTTTCATTCATTTCTTGATTCTTGAAGAACCATTGTGTAAATGTGAAAAGCATATTGAGTTGAGGGGAAAAGGAGCCATTTAAGCTTAATGATATTGCCATGAGACAAAGTACTATGGTGTTTTCAGCTGTAACATCGTAATCCAATCCAAGTACAACAAAGTTAAAACTAGTTTTAACTAGTTTTTAACAACTAGTTAAAAACTGGTTTTGACAGTCATTTGTAGAATTTTTTAAGCGATCACCTATGTTTTCTTTGAGTTATGTTCTGTGTTTTCTTTGAGTTTAGGTGCTGAGTGTGACACCTAATGATGGCTTTGCTAAAGTCCATTATGGCTTCATCCTGAAGGCACAGAACAAGATTGCTGAGAGCATCCCATATTTAAAGGTAATGCTCACTGCTTCCCCTCTCCTTTCAACTTTCGAGTCCTTAAAGTTATTGAAACACACGTGCTTGTTCCTCATGGATTGATTGCATGCACTGCTGAGTATTTTCATCCTCAGGATGTCCACCCTCAGACCACGACATTCATAGGCAGTGTGGGCCTCCACTGTAACCAACAGTGTCAGATGTCAGAATACCAACCACGTGAGCAGAGACGATTTGGAAAACATTTTATTTAAACATGTATAAAACTGAAGTTGTTATTAGTTTTTAAATAAATGGCAAAGGAGGACAAAATTGGTGATGCTTTCAATATTTTTAAATACAGACAATGGGCTGGGTGCGGTGACTCATGCCTGTAATCCCAGCACTTTGGGTAGCCAAGGTGGGTGAGTCACCTGAGGTCAGGAGTTCGAGACCAGCCTTGCCAACATGGTGAATCCCCGTCTCTACTGAAAATACAAAAATGAGCCTGGTGTGGTGGTGTGCACCTGTAATCTCAGCTACTTGAGTGGCTGAGGCATGAGAATCACTTGAACCCAGGAGACAGAGGCTGCATTCCATCCTGGGCAACAAAGTGAAACTGTGTCTCAAAAAAAAAAGAAAAAATATATATATATATACAGACAATGCATTATATGTTCCTTTTATAAGTTATATATTTACTGTACTCAGAATAGTACTCTTAGCTACCCACACAAAACGAGGTAACAAATACTGGCTGAAAATGTCATTGCTCAAAATATTCAAATTAAAATATGCTTTTTTTCTCATATCTAATTAAATCCTCATCAATTCAGCAGAATCACAGGTGGTCTATCCCAGGGCTGCCCAAAATTTTCTGCTGTGGGCCAGTTGCAGTGGCTCCCACCTGTAAACCCAACATTTTTGGAGGCCAAGGTGGGAGAATCACTTGAGGACAAGAGTTTAAGACCAGCCTAGGCAACATAGTGAGATTCCATCTCTACAGAAAATTCTAAAAATTAGCTGGATGTGGTGGCACATGCCTGTGGTTCCAGATACTCAGGCCCAGGAGGTCGAGGCTGCGTTGAGCTGTGAATGTGTTACAGTCTTCCAGCATGGGTGACAGAGTGAGACCCTGTCTCTAAAAGGAAAAAAATTTTCTACTGTGATGGAAATGTTTTTTATCTGTGTTCTCCACTATGATGGCCACTGGCCACGTGTGGCCATCAAGCACCTGAACTGTGGCCACTGGGATTGAGGAAGTAAATTTTTCATTTTCTTTTATTTTAGCAGTAATGTGTGGCTAGCAGCTACCATATTGGACATAACCGATTAGATAGATGTAGGCTTTTTTTTAAGTAGCGATATATTCCTTTTATGATCTCTTTCTTTCACATGACTTAAATCAGAGATCCCAAATAGTAACCCACTGATTGCAAATAGCTTGCATGTTTTATTTGGCTGGCATAGTTCTATTAAAAACCATTTTAATTGCTTGCCTTATTTGAGAATCTGAGCATGTTTATATAATTATGCAGACTTCTAGTTTCTCTTGAAACGTCATATCTGGCCCACTTCCCTGCACACAGACAAGCAGTGTTCCCCCCTTGGGAAGGGGCTGTCCCTGGACCCCTGTCAGCATTTCACATTTCCTGCCAGGGCCCTGTGGGCATGTGGGTTTCTGTGATTTAAAGTGTCTCATTACATTTCCTTTGACATAGGATGGCTTACTGCTACTCTGCCTGCTTCAGAGATGGGGAAAGCAAGAGCTGGGCTGGTCAGTTATCAAGCAAGGACACTTGAGTGTTGGTCAATTAGAAGCCCTTGCTGTAGCTCCCTTCCTGTCCTGAGTGATGCTTTTCCCATTCTGTCATGCAGCTTGCTCATTTCCAACATTATGTAAATGCAATTTCTTCCTAGTGAAAGATAATAAGCTTCTTGCAAAGAGGCCTCAAGGATGCAGATTTTTATAAAGAAGTCCTTGACATTTAGATATTCTTAACTTTTGTCCTGCTTTTCTAAACTCATTCTATTGCTTTAATATCTTTTCTCTTTGTAGGGAGGGGAATGGAGTTCATCAATCTCAATTTCAGTCCTTGTGTGAGAAATCAGAGAATTAGATAAATGTTTTAGAATAGGGATTTGTTTAATAAAAAACTACTTTTTTAAAGATTCAAATTGGCTTTAGTTCTCCACACGTATGTTTATTGCAGCACTATTCACAATAGCAAAGACTTGGAATCAACCCAAATGTCCATCAGTGACAGATTGGATTAAGAAAATGTGGCACATATACACCATGGAATACTATGCAGCCATCAAAAAGGATGAGTTTGTGTCCTTTGTAGGGACATGGATGCAGCTGGAAACCATCATTCTTAGCAAACTATCACAAGAACAGAAAACCAAACACCGCATGTTCTCACTCATAGGTGGAAACTGAACAATGAGATCACTTGGACTCAGGAAGGGGAACATCACACACCGGGGCCTATCATGGGGAGGGGGGAGGGGGGAGGGGGGAGGGGGGAGGGATTGCATTGGGAGTTATACCTGATGTAAATGACGAGTTGATGGGTGCAGCACACCAACATGGCACAAGTATACATATGTAACAAACCTTCACGTTATGCACATGTACCCTACAACTTAAAGTATAATAATAATAAATAAATTTAAAAAAAAAAGGTAAGGACACATTTGTTTTAAATGGAAATAAATAATACTTGGAGTTGGACTGCCATCACTTCAAACATGAGCAGTTAAACATTTTGGTTTAGGAATAAAATGCCTCTAGATGACATATGGTCAGATTTGGAGAGCAAAATAAATGTAAGAGCTATCCAGCCAGAGAAATTCTTTGAAATACTGAAACATGATTGCTCCCACACAGAAGGTACACAAAGTATCATACTAATTTTGTGGGCCATTCCACTGTGAATTAATGATGAATGCATGGTTAAATGTAGCTTTATGAGGCATTGAAAATGTTGACCAGTAACCTCATTCCCAAATTTTAATACAGAGATGTATTTTTCTGGTTTTTAGATTTTCTTATGATGTGCCATAAGAAAAGCTACGTAAGTCAATTAATGGAATCTGGTATTTAATTATTTTACCCATGCTAACACTGTTCTTTCTACAGGAAGGAATAGAATCCGGAGATCCTGGCACTGATGATGGGAGATTTTATTTCCATCTGGGGGATGCCATGCAGAGGGTTGGGAACAAAGAGGTAATGGGTGTGTGAGTTTCTGATTCTCTCTAACAGAGGATGGAGTTGGGAGAATAGTTATTTCTAGGAAAAGTTAGAATTCAAAAAATATTTTGAGTGTGAACTTTTGAAAGCAGTGATGTAAACTATTTAGTTACTTAAACTGTCTTTGGAACAACCCAACAACTCCAGCTTAACCCTTTAAAGAATTTTTAGGATTTGGCTTTTATAGTTTCTTTCAAGAAATCAGCTGAGTAATCACAAAAGCAATCTCTAAGTTGGTACATGTCTGTGTATGTTTTTGTCTGCATGTATCTGTGTGTGTGTGTCTGTGTGTGTACAGAGAGATAGAAATTGCCTTGGAAAAGTATTTTTTAAATTTTGAAATGAAGAGATGTCACTGAAATAATTTAAATTTTTAGAAATATTTTAACAGTTTGCCTAGATTCATTTTCATTTTATTTTGGAATTTTTAAAATAAGTTCTTTTTAGAATGAGGTCTTTATCAGCTGATTCCTAAGCACACAGATCCTAATGGTTAGTTGTGTAACTTATCCTCTGAAATATTTAATACCAAGTATAAGACGAACATTGTGGTGATAGTAATGATAGGGATTGACACAAAAACTGTAGTAGCTAAACAAGTTCCATGTGTTCTTTGTAATGGTTCTCTTTTTCTGTGTACAGTGTCTACCTCTATAAACATAACATTGTCTCATTAATCATGATGTCATGCACTGTAAATTTCAAAACTCTGTCACAGTCTACCATGATTTACGATTTATGCAGCCCTACTGGATAGCAAAGCCCTCCTTTCCTGTCTTGCTCCATTGCAGGAGTGAGAGCTGGGCTCTCCTTAGAGTCAGTGGATAAAAGGGTAAAGTGAGACACTGAATCTTTGTAACCATTGCATTCCATGTATGTAATAAAGTGACATCTAAGGATAATACAGCTTCAGGTTTCTAAAATTAATAAGAACATGGAATCATCTGGGGAACTGAGGGTTCAGAGAAGTGAAGGGGTTTGTGATAAGCTAATTGTCTGCTAGGAACATGAACCAATTTGGGGGTACTAGAAGTTCAGACAATTGACACTTTTTAATTTATACATTTCTATTTATCTGTACCTTTCCCCCTCTAACCTACCAGTCAACTGAAATAGAATGAGATATTAGAATTAAAGAGAAAGAAGGGAGAAGAAATTGCTGATTAGTAATCATTTTTGCATCCCATTTTTCTTTTAAACGTAATGGCTCAGAACTCCTTTGAATGAGAGGGACAAGAAAGATTTTGCTACAATATCTAACACTGGATAAATGTTCATGTCTGACTACTGTAAATGTAATTGTCACTAATTAATTTATCTTTGAACATTTCAGAGTCCAGGGCAAAGACAGATAAAAGAAGCCTATGATTTATCTCACATCTTAGATGAAAACAGCCCTTACTTCAAGGGCAAAGAGTTCACTACTACACACTTGTTAAGGGCTTGGGATTTGAACATATGGGACTATTCTACCAGCTTAATTATCATGAATATGCAAAGAACAGCACAGTTCTTGAACTTAAAAAGTTCAGAAGGATTTGTTCTTACAGGAGAACAGAAACAAACCTGTAGAAACTCCATGTTAGTATATTCCCAATATTAGGTGTTGAGTCTGGCTTGGCTGTCATGCTCTGAGTTTGCATATCAAGAAGTAAACACCTTTCACTTTTTATGCCTAGAGCACTGCTCCAACTCTGAAAGAGGATGGATCCGCAAAAAGCAAAGCCACAGCCTCTGTGCTGCAGAGACTGACCAGAAAATGGGTTTTGAGGAAAATGTTTCTAACTGGTCCATTTAGTATGGTCAGGAAGAGGGGGGACAAACCATGAGAGTCTTGCAGCAATTCAGATAGCAGTTCTCGGTATTCCCATAACTTCCAAATCCACATTCTAGCTAGATTTAGTCTCTTTCTCCAAGTCCCCATTCTCACGTCTACTGCCTGCTCAGTGTCCCACATGATGGCACACAGACAACTTACTTGTCTTTCTCTAAATCGTTTTTTCCTCCTAGGTTCCTTCTTTCATTCAGTGACATTCCCATCTTCCCAGGATCAAGATTTGAGTGAGCTTGAGCTCCTCCCTCTCCTCCTCACTCCAGTCTAGTCAGGGCCAGCTGTGGAGATCCGGCTTTCTCACGTTTTTGGCATCCCCCTCACCCTCCCTCTTGCTCAGTCAGTGCCAACTCCAGTCTTTGTCACCTGCCTCCTCAGTGATAGCTATAAGAACCTGGATGTTGTTTCTTGCTTTGGTCTCAGTTTCTTTCAAGCCACCTTAAGCTCGGAAAGCCTGCTATGCAAAGTAACATAAAGTTCTGTGTGCACGGGATGGCATTTACAATCCTTAGGCAAGTTGCAGCCAGCTCTTCTCACCGAAAGTGTGTCTGTTAGGCCCCGTTGAACAGGGGGCTCCAGGCAGAACATACCCCGGCTGAGAACACTTAAGACAGCCCATTCCACAGATGTGGCCTGGGCTTTTCTGGGTTCCAGTCATCTGACATACTTTCTCTGTCTCTCTCTGTCTCTCGTGTGTGTGTGTGTGTGTGTGTGTGTGTGCGCGTGCACACATGTGCATAAAAACCATACATAGCAATGATTGGAAGAAAGTAGAGACAACATTGATGTAAAACACATTTAACTTCTTAAATGTGACCCAGGGGCTCTTACTGACCCTGTGTCCCAGGGCCTCCCACTGTCTATTTTAATATTCCTAATTACATATGTAAAATTGCTGATTAGACAGGAAATAGTAGAGAAATTTTCAAAGGATTCTAACTCGATCTTTGATTTTATCACAGTTTTTATTGTAAAGTGGTTTAGATGTTTTTTTCAAAAGCAATCTAGCTGAATTCATTGGGTCCCCTGTGTCACATATGATTAAAGGTGATTTTTAAAGATTTCTGGTATATCACTTTCACAATTTTGTTTCTCCTAAAATTCAAATGACAGGAGAGTGAAAAATTAAAGAGTCCTACTTGATGCAGGATTACTTACTTTGAGTGTCAGAAAAGACATTATAGATAGTTTAAACATGCTATTGTAAATCAAGTAACTTGCCCAGACATCTAGCATGTTGAGTGCTAAAGGACAAGACTTCCAACTCTTGAACTACAGCTATAATGTTTGCTGTTTTTATTTTTCTACAGTAACTTTTTTTCTCACTATTCTAGCAATACACTTAATCCTTAAAATGAATTGTAATGACTCAAAAATGGACTGTCAGATTTTTGAAAAACTAATCTGTTGTCCTTAATATTATTGTTCACTTTTGCCCTGAAAAGCATAGGAAATAAAATCCTAAATTTAAATCAGACAAAAATAACCACAATAGTCAAATTAATTTCAAAGATACATGCTATTTTTTTTAAAAATTACATAACAGTTAGTCATTTTAACTTTCTGGTTTTTAAAGGAATTCTGGCTACAACTTACATGTATTGTAAGGAAAATATTTAAGAATGATTTGTATATGCATTCTTAATTTCAGATATTAATAAAAAAGACAACTAAATAAGAAAATCATTTTTCATAGTGTTTGCTAAATGATATAAATAGGAGGAGAGTAGAATAAGTTGCCAAGAGCCCCAGATGCTAATTCAAAAGATTTAGCCTTTGTAAACCTCAGTTTCAACATTTGTAAAATGGAGATATTTGGGGTTATTGGAAAAAATCGAATGAGATAGCACATTCAAAGAAAGTAGTCAATGTAAAGTGTTACTGAAAATATGAGGTGGTATTGCTATCCCCCTTCATTCTCCTAATGAGGGAAAATTTGAAAATTTAACATTTTTTACATTTAAAGTGTATCTGGTGATTTACAAAGAAGATGTTCAAATTACTATGAAATACTTATTTTTATTTATCAAAAATGCATTTGAATTATCTCTGTAAAAGTAATCATTGGATCAAGTTTGCAATAGTGGAGGGGATAATATTAAGTGCACCATTAGAAAGCCTTCCATTCCAAAGACAATGGAGCGTGCTTGGTGCAGGAACTGGGCAGGGCTCCTTGGAGAGCATATGGTGAGGGCATCATTTGAAGGAGCCATAAAGAGTGTCATACTCCGTAGCCAGCTGTCCCTGAAAAGGCTAGTCTTGGAGGCAAGTAGTATCATGTTGCAGCTAGCCTAAGGCCACATATGTTATCCCTTATGGCAGAAAAAAATATATATTATGAACAAAAATTTCCTCTTTAAAAATCTAAAATGGGCTATCACTATATTTATTGCCCACTCAGAATAATTTTTCCCTTCTGTCTACTTAGTTTAATGGAGGGTTTGCACTCTGATGCCTTGGGGTGACCTTCTTAAATGTGGACGTGGAAAGAATATGTGAAAAGGAGCTGCTCTTTATTTTAGCATTCTGATTCAGTAAATGCAAATATCTTTGAAAATTATTAAAACCATAATCTTTTTCTAAAGGAAACATAAAATAGAAAAGACCCATTGGTATCTTATTTATGCATTCAACAAATAAGTGCTAGACTCCCTGCTGGACACTCTGAGGGAGACCAAAATGTGTAGGGCATGAATCCATTATCCAGAGAGACTGCAGCCTAAGGGGGAAAAGAAGATGTACATGTTTATTATACAAATAGGTCATAATCAGAAACCCAATGAAAAAGCAATATTTTCACCAGATTTCAACAGACTTGGGTACCTAGCAGCAAGCTCTTTATTTAAATGTGTCATAGTAATACCTCATTTTTAATGTCTTCAATTTTAAAATTGTTGAAGGAACAGTTTGGAGCACACTCTTTCTGTTCCTTCAGGCATATAAGTGGTATGAGCTTGGGCACAAGAGAGGACACTTTGCATCTGTCTGGCAACGCTCACTCTACAATGTGAATGGACTGAAAGCACAGCCTTGGTGGACCCCAAAAGAAACGGGCTACACAGAGTTAGTAAAGGTGAGTGTAACTTAGACATCATCCTCACCAGATCTTTGTCTATTTCCTACTCAAAATCAGAAAATGTTTATCATAAAAAGAAATGCCAGGGAAGAGATGGATTTTATTTCTAGTGACACTTGCAAAATATAATGAAAAAAGAATTGTCATCTCATTAAGCGAAAGTTTCATTTAGATGATGAAGAGAATTCGTGCGGAACTTAGCAGTTCTCAAGTTTTTTGGCCTTAGGACCCTCTTAAACTCTTAAAAATTATTGACTACCCCAAGGAATGTGGTTTACATCTACCAATAGAATCATTAGACATGAAAAGTGAAAGAAAATTGTATATATATTTATGAATTATTTAAAAATAATAACCTCATAACATGTCGGTATAAATAACTTTTTAAAAAATAATTATATTTTCAAAACAGAAAATGTAGTGAGAAGATTGGAATTGTTTTGTATTTTTACAAATCTTTTTAGAGTCTGGATTAATAGACAACAGGAGAATCCTCACATGTACTTCGCACATGTACCTATTAGAGCTGTGATGTCCTACCTCATGTAGCTTCTGGAAAACTCTACTGTGTGCCCAGAAAAGAATGAAAAGAGCACATAATATCTTTGTATTATTAAGAAAGTAGTTTTGATCTTGCAGACCCCCTCAAAGGGTCTAGGGAACTCTCAGATTTCCTTGGACCACACTTTGAGACCCACTGGCCCTGTGGCTATGGAGAGAAAACGCAGTTATAAATATTTTTAGAAAATGCTGTGGCAGAAAATGTTGTGGCATTTGGAGAAACTAAGTGATTCTAAATAGCTATAAAAATAACTGGAAGGTTTTATATTAGTAGGTTAAACCTAAACTTCAACACTCTCTACTTGGTGTCTTTGGTAGGGGCTGGTCAGAAGTTTACTTTTGCTTTGGTAAGCCCCTTCCTCTTAGACACAGTCATAAAATGGGACTCATGGTTAATTAACTCATAGTTTCAATCATGTTGTTTTTTACTCAGAATGTAAAAACTTCATGTATCTTACAGGTTAGATGGCCTCAGGGTTTTGACCTCGGACTCTAATTGCTATTTGTACATGGTTTATTCAAGAAAATATATTCTGATGTTCAAACAATCGATTTTACACGTGCAAGAAGCAGGGATGAAGAGCAAGAGTGACAAAATATTGATAATGTTAGAATCTGGGTGATGAATATATGGAGGTTTGCCATACTGTTCTTTCTTCCTTTAGGTATATGTTTAAATTTTTCATACTTTTTTTCTTTAAGTAACATCTAAAATAAACTGTATCTCTAAGACTTACAAGATTTCATTGATTAATTTGGTCTACTTGGGGAAAAGAGGTTTTCATGTACTTAGATTATGTCTTACTTGACTGTGTTTATTCTGTATGTCATTATAAAAGCATACTTTATAATCCTCATAATCCAATTGTAAAGTAGGCTATCATTGGTTAGCCTTTGAATATTTTATAGCTCAGGGAACCATGGTATGGTGACAATTAATACAGGTTGATTTTTTAAAGTTCCATATCCAGATTAGAAATACCACAGGAACAATACCTTCCTTGATAGGTTGGCTACATTTAGCACTGTCGAGGTTTTGTTTTGTTTTGTTTTGTTTTGTTTTTGTTAAATTTCACCCTCCCTCAGATTGGAACCCATTGAACTCTTCTGATTCTGCTTTACTGTCTTTTTTTCATGGTCTCTTTGTGTGTTCATTTCTCTACTGTACCTTTTGGGATCCTTTCAAGTTCAAGACATGGAAATGCAATTCAAACCTGGGTTAAACAGCAAGAAGTGTTATTGATTGACAACAGCTGGAAGCCTAGCAGTGGGACAGACTCCAGGGCAGTATAATCAAGGGAAGATGTTCTTCACTCTGCACTTCCTCCTTGGTCAGCTTTGTATTTGTGCTGGCTGATTGCAGGATGGCTGCCAGCAGCCACTGGAAGAGAGGGGGAAAGAGTGACGTGGCTGAGCTACCACCCCAGCCCTAACTGGCCTTCTGGAAACCTCCTGGCAGGCCCTCTTCTATTGGTAGGAACCATGTCTCATGGGCACTCACAGTTACAAGTGAGTCTGAAACACCAGGTAGCTGGCAACAGGCTGAAGGAGCTGGCTTCCAGGAGGAGAAAGGGTGTACCTCTCTATCATCTAACGAACAGTAATCTTTCCTTTCAGTCTCACTGAGCCAATTTAAGTCAGATTTCCACTCTTGCTGAATTACTGGCAGGGGGCTATGAGATTATTCTCAAACCAACAGATCAACCCCTAGAGCTAGTAAAGTGTTAGTTTCCTCTAAATCAAATAAATGGTTTATCTGGAAGAAGGTGGATGCTCAAAGTCAGGGTTTTGTTAAGAAGAAAGAAGCATGATTGATGGTGTGAAGTCAGTCTACTATGGGCTGACATGGACCGAAACATTGTTCTTTGCTCTCTTTTCTCTTTTTCTTGCCTTTCATTTTCTAAGAAACCTTCTCCACTGGGGCTTAACTGCTGTGAAAATTCTACCAAAGCTGTGTTCCCCAAATGTACTTCTCATTCTTTCTATCCTATGTTCAGCTCTATTAAAACATTAACATTCGGTGTGAACATTAACTCGCCACGTAACCCCTTGGTTAATATCCTTTTCCAGCTTTCCAGTTTTGGTCAGTGTCTTAGTCCATTTAGACTGCTGTAACAAAATGCCATAAACTTGGTGGCTTATAAACAATAGAAATTTACTTTGAGGAAGTCCAAGATCAAGGTGTTAGCAGATTCAGTGTCTGGTGAAGGCCTGCTTCCTGGTTTGTAGATGGTGCTTTCTTGCTGTGTCTTCACGTGATAGAAAAGAGAAGGCAGCTCTCTGAAGCTTTTTTTTTTATAAGGACAATAATCTTACTCACCTAAATCACCTCCCAAAGGCCCCACTTCCTAACACTATCACATTAGTTGTTAGATTTCAACATATGAATTTGGGGGACACAAACATTCAGACCACAGCAATCAGTGATTCAGCTTTAGTCTGCCTTTATCTCTTACCACTGCTCTTTACCATCCTCATTCCAGCCAAAATTCTTCCAACAGACCTTCCCATATGGTAACCCTCTTTCCTGGAGGACTCCTTCTTTACGTCTTTCTGTTTTCCTTCTCTCCTATGTCCTTCACAGCCAATTCCTTTTTATCCTTCAGATGTTAGAGAAATTGTCACTTCTTCTAGGAATACCAGTCCTTTGCATAAAACCAAAAGCACTTTATACTTTCTTTTTAAATAACACACTATATTCTAAAGTCTCTTAGTTCTCTGAGATTGTATCTTCTAAGATGACAGGGACCATGTCTCTCATACATGATGGGTTCTCAAAAATTAGGTTCATTGTATGACCTTCTATAAACTTCCTTTTCTCTAGTTTTTTTATAGACATGTTAGAAGCCCCAGGGATATAAAAATCTTACTACTAAGTATTTCTTACATATATATAAGAAGTTGCAACAATTGGTATCCTTGTTTTGTCCTGAATGTGAGGAAAATTCTCCCTTACTGCACTGCACCAGGAGAGGAAGGCCTAGAGAGAAAGAAAATTATCTCTAACTGTTATTTTAGGAGCAAGGTAAAAAGGTATTTGTTTTCTTGAAATTGTTACTGCTTAAGAGGGAAGGATATTTAGAATGTTCTCAGTTCCTGATGAAACCTCAAGCATTTAATTGCTTATAAAACATTGTGTAATGAGGCATAACATCAGAATGGCAGAGGGAATGGCTTCATAAATCTACCACTCCACAAAATCACTGAGAAAAATTGTTAAAATCCACTTCTTTAGAACTCTGTACATTAGCAAAGACATACAACAATTAGAGGAATATTTCTTGAAGGAAAACCTGCTGAACCCCAATAAGAATAGCAGAGTTTGTGGGATAGTAACTTTAACTACTCCCAACCATTCTTCCCCAGTTCCAGAGTAGGCTTGAAAACTGGCAATCTCACAACACTGGAGCAGTGAAAACCACAGCTTTCCAGGTACTAGTGGGGCCACATCACGTTTTTAGTACCTCACAAATTTCCATACCCAGAGCATTGTCACTATTTTAAACCTCTCCCTTGCTACCTGGAAAGCTGCATTCTCAGGACATTGTTGTTATTTGTCCTCATTTGTAAGAAAAGCTCTATCCCAAGGCTATTAGTCAAAACAGTTATTGGCAGGGTTTTTTTGTTTGTTTGTTTGTTTGTTTGTTTGTTCGTGTGTTTTTTTTTAACATTACAAGTGCCCACAGCAACTACAGGTAAGGCTACAGGCAATAGAGATTTTACAAAATTAATCCAGAAAGTCAGTAAACAAACAAATAGCAACAATGATAACAAAAAAGAACAACAACAAATTTTATGATAGGGACCAAACTGATTTCCAGGATTGCCACATTAGGTTATCTAAAAACTGTCCAGTTTTAACAAAAATTATATGACACACAAAGTAATAGGAAAGTATATAAATGCACAGAAAAGCATGCAGTCAATAGACACTGCCCATGAGGGGCCCTGATGCTGAACTTACTAAACAAAGGCTTCAAATCAGCTATTGCCAGTATATTTTAATAACTAAAGAGAACTATGTCTAAAGACTTAAAAGAAATTATTAGAATGACATCTCACCAAATAGAGAATTCCAATGAAGAGACAGAAATTATAAAAAAAGAACCAAACAGATAATCTGGAGTCATAAAGTACAATATCTTAAGTTAAAAAACTCACTGGAGGGGCTCAACACCAGATTTAAGCTGATAAAAGAAATAATCAACAAATTTGGAAATAGGTTCTTTAAGATTATCCATGCTGAGGAACAGAAGAAAAAGAGAATAAAGAAAATAACCTATGGAGCACCATCAAGTGTACCAGCATATGCATAATTGAATCCTCTGAAGGAGAAGAAAGAGAGGTGGCAGAAGGACTATTTGAAAAAATAATGGCCAGAAATCTCCCAGATTAGATAAAAAAGCATCAATCTACACATCTGAGAAGCCCAATGAATTATAAGGAAGATAAACTCAGAAACACACCTAGACACATCACAATCAAATTGTCAAAATCCAAAGACAAAATGAGATACTTTTAAAAATTTATTTTCACTTTTATTTTATTTTTTAAAATTCTAATCTCAAATTTACAATCATATAAAATGAGATTCTTGAAAGCACACAGAGAAAGAGGACTTATTGCATAAAAGGAACTTTCCTTTTAAGATGAACAGCCGACTTGTCATCAGAAACCATAGAGGAGAGAAGGCAATGAATGACATTCAAAAACTGAAAGGAAAAGACTGCCAACCAAGAATTCTACATCTAGCAAAATTAAGACATTTCCAGATATATGAAAAATGGGAGAATTTAATGCTAGACAGTATCTTTTGCTCTACAATAAATATTAAAGGCAATTCTTCAGATTGACATAAAAAGATACCAGATGGTAATACAAATCCACATGAAGAAAAAAAAAAAGAGCATCACTAAAGATAACTACATAAGTAAACATAAAAGAGATAATATACATATTTTTATTAGTTTTTTCTTCTATCTTATTTCACAACCAATACATAAAGCAATAAATGTAATATGTATGTTTATAGACTTATAGAAAGATGTAATTTGTATAATAGTGCAAAGGAGGAAGGGGAAAAGATTTACGTTGGAGCAAAATTTATATATGCCCTTGAAATTATGTTAGCATTAAACTTAAATAGATTGTTTTAATTAAAGGTGTTAATTCTAGTGCCCAAGGCAACCACTAAGAAAATAACTCAGAAAAATAGGGTAAAATTAACAACAAGGTAATTAAATGGCACACTAGTAATATCTATCTGTTGTAAAGGAAGACGGTAATGGAGGAACAGAGGAACAACAACAATAACAAAAAGGAAACGACATTAAAAATGAATAATAAGATGGCAGACTTTATCAGAAATTACATTAAATGTAAGGAGATTAAATACTCCAATCAAAAAGTACAGATTAACAAAATAGATTTTCAAAAAGTGATCCAATTCAGGTGCACATGAAACATTAACCAGGACAGACTATATGCTAGGCCATAAAACAAGCCCCAACAAATTTAAAAGCACTGAAATCATACAAAAAGCATGTTCACTGATCACAAAGGGATGAAATTAGGAATCCTCAGCTAAAAGCTCTCCTTGTCCTCAAAATCTGTTTGCTTGCCAGTACCCCACTACTGCCCTCAAAGTTACTGACTTCTGCTTATATATCCTGTCTCCTTCTCCTTTTTGATATCAAACATTTTATTAAAATTCTTGTTTCCTTGGGCTTTTCTTTCAGCCCTGCCTGTCTTAAACTCTGCTTTAAGAAGAAAAGTAAGATCAGAGTGTGAATCATAGGGTTCTCAGTGCATGGAATCTCAGTGTGTGTGGCATCTCATGGTTACAACTCCATGCCGTGTGACTGTACTTTGAGAACTATCTTTATTTGCAGGAAAGTTAATTTATGACTTTAAAAAAAGTAATGTCAAGATGACCACTTGACAATAATGACTATGACATTCAGAGAGCTGGCTGTGTGCAGAAACCCAGAGTTCATTGACCATTTAATTGACAGACCCTGGAACATCAAGATATTCTTCTATTGTAATTTTCAAATTACAAAATTGAATATTATGGGTCATGGAACATCACCCAAGTATTGACATCTTAAAGTGGAAACCCTCTAGATCTGGTAGCTGCAACGTCTGGCCAAAATACTTTTAGTATAATTACCCAGATTCTGGCCCTTGAGTGACTTAACTATCATGAATAGGGCATTTCCCTTTTTTCTTTTCTTTTTTTTTTTTTAGACAGAGTCTTGCTCTGTTACCCAGGCTGGAGTGCACTGGTATGATCTCGGCTCACTGCAAGCTCTGCCTCGCAGGTTCACGCCATTCTTCTGCCTCAGCCTCCCGAGTAGCTGGGACTACAGGCGCCCACCACCACCCCTGGCTAATTTTTTTTGTATTTTCAGTAGAGACAGAGTTTCACCTTGTTAACCAGGATGGTCTCGATCTCCTGACCTCATAATCCGCCCGCCTCGGCCTCCCAAAGTGCTGGGATTACAGGTGTGAGGCACTGCGCCCAGCCTCACATTTCCCTTTCTTAATTTTTTTTTTCAGTTCTCATTTTTAAAATTATAAAGATGGAGTTTCACCATGATGCCCAGGCTGGTTTAGAACTCCTGAGCTCAAGCGATGCACCCACCTCCACCTCCCAAAGTGCTGGGATTATAGGCATGAGCCACTGCGCCTGGCCTGATAGCACATTTTCATTCAACTTACTTCTTACTGTATATTACAGTGAGAGGTAGAGTGCAGTTTTCGTGAAGGCAGGGGACAGTGTTCAGTAAATTGCATGATGTGTGTTTTCCCCTTTGGTTGAATTGTCATGGTTCTCCTTTGTATTACTCCGTTCTTGCATTTCTGTAAAGAAATACCTGAGACTGGGTAGTTTATAAAGAAAAAAGGTTTAATTGGCTCACAGTTCTGCAGGCTATATAGGAGGCATGGTGGCATCTGCTTCTGGGGAGGCCACAGGAAGCTTTCAATCACAGGATGCTTACATGGCAGGAGCAGGAGCAAGAGAGCTGGGGCAGGTGAGGGGTTACACACATGTAAACGAACAGATCTCACAAGAACTCATTCACTATCACGAGGATGGTACCAAGAATGATGGTGCTGAACCGTTCATGAGAAATCGCCCACATGGTCCAATTTTCTCCCACCAGGCCCCACCTCTAACTTTGAGGATTACAACTGAACATGAGATTATGAGATTTGGATGGGGACACACATCCAAACAATATCACTCCTTATTGTGTAAATATAATTTGGCAGCTCTAGCACTAGGAGTGTGGAGAGGCTCTTCAACTCAAGGAAAAAATTAGCGAAAAATATTCCAGTAGCTTTCTCTTTTCAGCTTTTCTTTAAAATTGAGTAGGTTGTTGCCCAAATCACAACTATCAAAGCGCCAAGTGCCTTGGGCTTATTTAACATAGAAATTGAAACAAAAATGGATTAAAGTCTTTGCTAGGGTAAAAATAGAAAAGATCGCCTATCGTTAGAGAAAAGCCATTAAAGCTTAAGAGTTTTGCTCTTTCCTTTTCAGGATTAACTATTTGATCCACACTAATTTAGAAGTCAACACACATTCATAGAAAACACTATAGTAACATTGAAAGTAAACAACCAATAGCAACTGAAAACTGTTACAGTAGGTAGCTCGTCAGGCATGAGCAGCGCAAGAGAGGGACGGACACACACACACACACACACACACACACACAGACACACACACACATACCCCCCCAGAAGTGTTAGGTGACTGTCACATGATGGTCAGGCGGTTGTCAACTTTTCTCTAAAGTAATAATTGGTCACAGCTGGCACCAGGGAAAGGCAGTCTCCTAATAGATAGAAATCATCTGAAACTGATCAGCAGCTTCACAGTAAGCTCCCAGGAGTGGGGAGAAGTAACGCAAGATCCTGGAAGTATAACCCCAAGCCGAGGGGTCAAGCAGGGCATTTGGTCTCTCAGCCTGCTTGGCCCTCATCCAGGTGTACTTTCCTTCCTTCCTTTCCTTGCTGCTCTAAAGCTTTTTAACAAACTTTCACTCCTGCTTTAAAACTTGCCTCAGTCTCTCCTGCTTTATGCCCCTCAGTCGAATTCTTTCTTCTGAGGAGACAAGAATTGAGGTTGCTGCAGACCCGTACAGACAACTACCACTGATAACAAAAACTGTAATTTTAAATATATATATTTTGAGATGGAGTCTCACTCTATCGCCCAGTCTGGGGTGCAGTGGCGTGATCTCTGTTCAAAGCAACCTCCGCCCTCCAGGTTCAAGCGATTCTCATGCCTCGACCTCGCAAGTGGCTGGGATTACAGTCACCTGCCACCACGCCTGGCTAATTTTTGTATTTTAGTAGAGACGGGGTTTCACCATGTTGGCCAAGCTGGTCTCAAACTTCTGACCTCAGATGATCCATCTACCTTGGCCTCCTAAAGTGCTGGAATTACAGGCATGAGCCACCACACCTGGCCGATAATGTATCTTTTGTATTTGTTTCTCCTGCTACCTAATTCTGCATTCATCACTGAGAAAAAGGAAAGCTCCTGCATTCTTTTCCCAGTTTTTCAGAACAGCTGCTTGGATATAAAAATATCCAAACAGCATCACAAATAAGTTTTGTGATCTAAAACAGCATCACTGATAAGTTTCCCTTTATTCATATTGTAGTTTTATTACATTTGGAAGAGTGCCCAGTAATACTTTGCCAGTGATGTGACATAGTGCATTGGAATGACTGATTAGAATAGCACTCTGTCACTTTCCTTCAGACTGTGGCTTTTATTAATTAAGAAATCCATTGTGTATGAATGACTTCACCTAGACAAAAATAAGACTTACACGGCACTAAATTAGTGGTTCAACATTTCTTTCTTTGTAATTAATATTTGAATGTTTTCACTGGACTGCTTTTGATATTAAATAGTTTGAGAAAGAAGCAAAAATGTCAGATTTATAGTAGAATTAAGCTGTAAATTAAGAGGATTAATAATTTATATAATTTACTTTCATGTAAAAGTAAATATAGTATCAAGAAGTACTGAAAGCAATTTCTTAAGATTAATGTAATAGCTTAGTCTTATCTTTCTAAATCAAACTTTAAACTGTTTGGGTTCCGATGACAGTTTCACTGAAGATATCAACAAAACAACAGTTGGAGTGTGGAGTTTGATAATTGCATGATTTAAAGGTGAACTTTTTAAAAGGGCTCCATAATTAGAAACAGATTTGTTTTGCTGTCAGCTCTGACGCTTTGGGCAAGTCCTTTTACCCATCTGAGCCTGTTTGTTTGTTTGTTTTTAATCTCTAAATTTAAAATAATTACCTCAGCTCCTCTTCTCCCATGAGGTTTTAGTAAGGCTCAAAACACAAAACAAGATGAAGCCTTCCATCATGGATGTTCCTCTATGCTGTTTGTATGCGAGCCCTTAGTAAGAGTCCACACGGCCAAGGCTATAGGGTGGCCTATGATGCCAATTATGGCAGCAGAGCAAAGGAACACAGTGTTTCATATTCTTTGAGTTATTTCATACAGAGGCGCTTTTTTTTCTGAAATCAAAATCAGTGAGTTTTTATTATTTGTCAATGTGGGAGAAAAAAAAAAGACCTACAAATTGGCTTTCTCTCTGACCCTCTTTGGGAACTCACAGCACAGCATTTGATATTTCAGAATAATTGCAAACTATACCTCTAGGTTGGTACTCCATTTGGGGTTCTAAAATGTTTAATTCAGTAGGTTATGATTTGTCTCAATATGCTACACAGATAGATGTCTTAAATATGCATATGCACTTTGGGAGGCTGAGGCAGAAGGATCACTTGAAGAAGTTAGAACCAGCCTGGGCAACATAGCAAGACCCTGTTGCTACAAAATAATAATAATAATAATAATAATAATAATAATAATAATAATAAATTAGCCAGACATGGTGGTGTGCACCTGTAGTCCCGACTACTTGGGATGCTGAGGCAGGAGGATCGCTTGAGCCCAGAGGTTAGAAGCTGGAGTGAGTTATGATTGTACCACTGCACTCCAGCCTGGATAACAGATCAAGACCTGTCTCTTAGAAAAAAATGGGCATATGCACATACACATTATAAGCAATTTGTTTATCTCTTTATCAAGTAATTTGTTGCTTATGTACACAGAAAGTTTCAGCTGCCTGAGATGAGCGACTGTGGGGCTGCTACTTTAGCATCACTCACTCAGGAGGTCCCTCAGTGCACTGTTCGCAGCCGGTAGGTGGGACATGAAGTCAGCTCCCCATCTTCCCTTTACCTTCTCTGACTGATAGGGCAGACTGGCTTCCCTGCCTGTCTGAGCTAATGTATGAGGAATATGGGTCTCCTCTGCCATCTGAGTCCTTGAAGCCGTCAGGCTGGTTGTTTGTCCTGGCAACGTGGATTATCTTTTCTCCTTCCTCTCAGGAGAAGCAATCCTTTTTCTCTCACTCACTAGAACGAGCAAAAGTAGTTCTCCAAGACTCTCCTGTTGCCCCAGTGCTAGCTAGGGGCCTCATGTTATCCTTTTCCTTCAGCAAGGATGATGAGAGACTGAATTCACAGTCAGGAGCCAGACTATATGTAAAAATAGAATTTTGACCCACAACCTGCAGTAACCTGCCCAGGAAACCAATCCCTTATCTATGATAAACAGCCCAGGAAACCAGCATGCTGTAAGTCAGACTTGCAGGAAGCCAGACTTCTGTATCTAGTAACCATCCAGGGAGCTACGCAATCAATTCTGTAACAATCAGAATAGCCCCAAATAGCCAGGATTTGATTAATAACTAATAGCTTCCCTGAATTTTGTCCATGGTTCCAACTTAAGACCAGAGAGAGCCAAATATGCACCCTCCTCCAATCACACAGGATGTCCTGCTTCTAGTTAGCCACCTCTAGCTTCCTTATGCCAACAGCCCCCACTCAGAGCATACCTGAAGCTTTCTCTTCCTATTATAAAGCTTTCCTACTCCTCTTCCTGCCTTTAGAGTGTCTGCCAAAACACAAGTGATAGTGGTTGCCCCCCTTGCTGTAGCAAGCTTAGAATAAATAGCCTTTGCATTTCTCACTTAATTGGCTTTTATTTCCACAATAAGAAATGTCACCTATTGACTGGGTGCGGTGGCTCACGCCTGTAATCACAGCACTTTGGGAGGCCAAGGCAGGCAGATCATGAGGTCAGGAGATTGAGACCATCCTGGCTAATATGGTGAAACCCTGTCTCTATTAAAAATAGAAAAAATTAGCCACGCATGGTGGCACGCACCTGTAATCCCAGCTACTCGGGAGGCTGAGGCAGGAAAATCGCTTGAACCTGGGAGGCAGAGGTTGCAGCGAGCCAAGATCATACCACTACACTGCAGCCTGGGCGACAGAGTGAGATTGTGTCTTTAAAAAAAAAAAAAAAAGTCACCTGTTTTATTTGATCTGTATATTCAAACTTGAAAAACAAGGCGATCTAATCAAAATGCATTAGGACCCTTTAAAGCTACCAATTTCCTTAGAGGTGTTGTTAGAAGTATTTCAAAGAGAATTTTCTGCAATAGCATTACAGTTCAATGGTGTTTGATTTAATAACCTCATCTCAGCACCCAGGGGGATCCCCCCATCCTAGAATGTTGTTTCTAAGACAGATTACACTGCTACTCGTCTTACCATGTTTAGAGTATAGGCATATTTTGGCAAAAATTTAAGCAAGCCGATTTTCTCTCTTAAAAATAAGATACATAATTCCTCAAATAATAACTAATGACAAACATATTCTTAAGCAATTAGATAAAATTTAGTATACATTATACTGATGTACCAATGTTATCAATTCATTCTAACTCCAATTTAATACACAGAGTTTGCCAAGAATAGCCCTTCACAGCATCCCTTTGCTCAACTTAGAGTCAGAAACTTTCAAGGAATGTATACAACTCTGGGACTTTTCTCAATTTCCAATATCTGTTTTCTCAATGCCTCTTTTTCTTAACAGCTAGTCATGAACAGTTACTTACCTAATCTTGCTTATGTTACACTGAACCCTAAGAGTTGTTGTTTTGTTCACATGTTAAAACAGCTCTTCCTGTGTTTCTTCATAACTGTTTTACTTTGCTCCCATGAATTTACCGTTTCCCATGTTGATGTGAATATATTCTTGATCCCCTTCCATTTGCTGTTTGCTTTTGTAGCTAGAGCATTTTCAAACTTCAATCTACATAAGTGTTATGGGCTGAACTGTTGCTCCCCACAATTCCTACTCTGAAATTCTACTCCCCACGACCTCAGGATGTGATTGTATTAACAGACTGTGTTTGGGCCTTTAAAGAGATAGTGAAGTTAAAAAGAGGTCATTAGAGTGAACTCTAGTCCAATTTGATTGGTGTCCTTATAAGAAGAGGAACTTTGGAAACAAAGAGAGACACCCAGGATGCATGCCCACCAAGGAAACACCACATGAGGACAGTGAGAAGTTGGCCCGCTGTAAGCCCAGGAGAGAGGCCTTGAAAGAAACTAAACTTGCTCTACTTGATCTTGAACTTCTAGCCTCCAGCACTGTGAGAACAGAAATTTCTGTTGTTTAAACCACCCGGTGGTACTTTGTTATGGCTGCCCTTGCAAATTACCATTAGTGACTTTCCTTCGTAAATCCCCTTACTGTACTAACTGGTTCAGCAAAAACATTTCTCGGAATGGTCCTATTTTCCCACATAGAATAAAATATTTAAAGTTCAGACCAATTATGATTGATTAGAACAAAATTAAACTGGTTTAGGTCAAGCTTCAAGTATCACTTGTATCATCATCTGAGCATGTCATGAGATCGAGGATATACTAACCAAGTGATGCAAGGAAAGTGTATAGGCCAAGAGGCAAAAGAAATCAGGTCAACAAGAACTCAATATATGGATTAGCAGAGTTTGATTCAAAATGTAGAGTATGCTGATAATATTTTTTCTACTTTCTACTGCTTATCTCTAGCATGTGGAATATCATTACTTTGAGTTTGATGATCTCTTAAAAATGTATTTGAAAGACTAGTAAAGGGTTTTGCCAGCCAATAGAATTTTCTTTCTAAGCATCACTAAATGATTGGATTACATATTACAAGATTTGACTAGTCTAGGAGAAAAGGAGGTAAACAATAAAAAACAGTCAACTATTAGAGATATATAGAAAATATGAGTAGACTGGGTGCGGTGGCTCATGCCTGTAATCCCAGCACCTTGGGAGGCCAAGGCGGGTGGATCACCTGAGGTTGGGAGTTCAAGACCAGCCTGATCAACATGGAGAAACCCTATATCTATTAAAAATACAAAATTATCTGGGCGTGGTGGGGCATGCCTGTAATCCCAGCTACTCAGGAGGCTGAGGCAGGAGAATTGCTTGAACCCAGGAGGCAGAGGTTTTGGTGAGCCGAGATCGAGCCATTGCACTCTAGCCTGGGCAACAAGAGCGAAAATCCGTCTCAAAAATAAAATAAAATGAAATAAAAGAGTCAAGAAAGATTTAACAAACTGAGCACATGCATTTAATAGCGCCCCCCCCAGACCTGAAACTTCACTTAAATGACAATACAAGAATAAAATAGTACAAATGGTATTTTTTAAAGGGAGACAATAGCAGGTGAACAGTGTCAGCATGTAATTTTGATAGTGGAAAACAGAAGTAGATGATTTGGCGGATCCAAGACAGCAGAAACTATAGTAATTACAGAGAAGCTTCCAAAGAAGAAATTCAAGGCAAGTGGTACTACAGCAACTCAAGAAACTGCATGGCCTCAAAGAATAGACTTATCTACGCTGACATTTTAGGGTCCCCAATTAAAAAACAAACTGGCTTAACAATGCACCCAACATGGAGGCCTGTCAGACACAGGCCCTGCCCTTTCACAAGATGTCCAGTTGTTGTCTCAATTTTGTAGGACTGACAGCCAAGGATCACCAAACATTAAGGAGATTTTTAACATTAAAGATGAACAAAACAAAAAGAATGATGTAGCTTGGGGGAAATCGAGAAAATATAGGGAACAAAAGGAAAACAAATAATACCTCTAATATACTCAGAGCAATAAGAGAAGATGTGTATCTGTAAAACAAGTATGGAATACTATAAAAAGGAACAACTGAGAAAGGGCTCTCAGAAATTAAAAAGTGTGATTTGCAGAAATAAGAATTTAAAGCAGTATTAGAAGCTAAGTTAAGGAAATCTCCCAGAAGGAAAAACAAAAAGGAAAAGATGGAAGATAGAAAACATAGGATGATTAGAGGCTCAATTTAACATAGCTAACATTCAGATAAAAAGAGTTCCAGGGAGAATAGGCAAAAAAAAAAAAAGAGAGAGAGAGAGAGAGAGAGAGAGAGAAGAAATGAATAATATTATTAGAAGATAGTTCAGAATAGAAAAAATATGAGTTTCCAGGTTGAAGGGTGCCTCTAAGTACCCTGCCTTTACATTAAGGCATATTGCCATGAAATTTCAAGAAACAGGAAAGAAAGAGAAGATCTTAAATCCTCATCATCATCATAGCTTGCACTATACATATAGTGCAAGCACTTTTCACTCATTTAATTCTCTCAGGGACTCTTGGGAAAAGCTTTATAAACTAAGGCACAGAGATAAGTAATTTGCCCCAAATCACACAGCAAATAAATGGCAGAGTCAGATCTCCAAACATACAGTCTGGCTCCAAATTTTATACCCCTAAACACTTAACTATCCTGACTCTTATAAAGCTAGAGAAGGAAGGATAGGAAGGGGGAGAATCTAAAAGGCATCAGGTTTCCCAAGAGCAACACTAAAAGTTATAATGTAATGGACTAATCTTTTCAAAATTATAAAAAGACATTCATCTTGGCAATAATTTTGTGGATATGGCATGAAAAACACAGGCAACAAAAGCAAAAATAAACAAGTGAGACTACAGCAAACTAAAAGGCTTCTGCACAACAAAAGAAACAACAAAATGAAAAGCAATCTATGGAACAGGAGAAAGTATTTGCAAACCATATATATGATAAGGGGTTAATAACCAAATAGCAAAATGCAACTCAATAGCAAAAAACTGAATAACCCAATTTAAAAATTGGCAAAGGACCTAAGTAGACATTTTTTCAAAGACCTACAAATGGCCAACAGGTACATGAAAATGTGCTCAACATCACTATTCATAAGAGAAATGCAAATCAAAAGGACAATGAGATATCACCTCATACCTGTTAGGATGGCTATTATGAAAAAAATGAGGTAACAAGTGTTGATGAGGATGCAGAGAAAAGGGAACACATGTACACTGTTGGTGGAAATGTAAATTGGTGCAGCCATGATGGAAAACCATGTGGAGGTTCCTCAAAAAATTAAAAATAGAATTACTATACAATTCAGCAGTCCTACTTCTAATTATATATCTAATGGAAATGAAATCAGTAACTCAAAAAGGTATCTGTACCCCAGTTTTTATTACAGCATTATTTACTATAGCCAAGATATGAAACAACCTAAATGTCTATCAACAGGTGAATGAAGAAAAACTGTAGTATATAAACACAATGGGATATTACTCCGCCTTTAAAAAGAAGGATATCCTGCCACGTGCAACAACATGAATGAGTCTGGAGGACATTATGCTAAGTGAAGTAAACCAGATATAGAAAGACAAATACTGTATGATATCACTTATATGTGGCATCTAAAAAAGTCAAACTCATAGAAGCAGAGAGTAGAGCAGTGGTTGCCTGGGGGTGGGGAGTGGGGAGTGGGAGAAATGGGGACATGTTGGTCAAAGAGTACAAACTTTCAGTTATAAGATGAACAAGTTCTGGGGCTCTAATGTACAGCATGGGTGGTGCTGAATGTGTTGATCTGATATTACGCAATGTATATCAACTCATTGATATACTTTGCCCTTTGCCTTATTTGCTTTGAATATATTCAATCTCTGTCAACTATATATTTTTAAAGTAAAATAGTATCACACTAGATAACAAGAAAAAAAGTATAAAACAGCATTATTTACTAACTAAATAAATTTACGACCTAAATACCTAACCATACATACTCAAACCTTCAATCAGGTATAAGAGCTTGAGACACTTTCAGAATTCAATTTTACCTGCACTGTGTCCTTCCTCAGGAACAACTAGAATCCAGTAATTAGGAAGCCCAGTACCAGGCAGAAGCCAAGGGGAGTTCCATGGCCATGATTGTCTAGCAAATTCAGACAGCAGCTGATCCAGATCAGAGCAAGGCAAATGGCTGTGGGAGGGTTATCTTCAGAAAAAGAGAAAAAGCAAGAAAGTAATCAATTTATAATGTTTTTGGCAAAAGGTAGAATAAAAGCATCAGGGGATTTTATAGCACTCTTTCAGAGTTAGTGAAAAAATAGTATGAAGTGCATTACAAAATAAAGCCAATGAAAAGGGGGCAGGAAAAAAATGCTGCATGTGACATGAAGTGTAATCATTACAACTCTAGTCAAGTGTGAGTGATACCTGATTGTCATAATATTATAAAACCTGAATGTGAATTTGCACTGATATGAAAGATTTGTGAAATTAACTGTATTACAAGGATAGAGAATGAAGACATTAAATTGTTTAATTGTTAACCTTCTATAATAGATGAGTGATAATGCCTCAAATTAATAAATCAAGAATAGCAATATAACATGCTATTTAGATATAAGCAGGTTAATAGCAGAATAAATATTTTAAATAATTAGCTGGGAGTTAGACTGAGGATTGGGGAAGAATTGGGAAAGAGACTGCAATTCTCATTATAAGACCTGTAATAATATTTGACTTTAAAAAATGTGTATTTTTTAATTGAACAAAAACATTAGTAAGAAAAATAAATAAAAATAAGTTAGGCTTTAGTTCGCTTCTCAAGAGAAAGACTTTCTGCAGGAAGTCAATTTTAAGAGAAGATTTCACAAATAGGACTTAATTTAATTTGATGTTACAGAGAAAAGTATAGCATCCAGGTGGTATGAGCAGGCTGTCTGGGGAGAGGAGGAAACTGGTCTTAACTGGATGCAGATCTGGGATTCAGGATAGCTGGGGCATGATGTGGAATTCATGAGGTCAGAATTGGGAAGTCCATTTATAGATGCCTAGAGTGAAAAATATAGCTAAGGTGTAACTTGTGAGGCACATGCTGAGATGGCTATGTGAAGCCATGTGCCAGTGTAGAAAGAATCAAACCTCTGCTTTCTAGTCTCCTTTGCCACAAGAAAAAATGGGGAATTAGAAGCTGTTGTCTTTTGGGCAACCAACTCAAATACCAATGCGATTAGTTTCTCTTTCAGTTTTCTGAAATAGATGGGTTTAGAGTCAAGGGAGTAATATTTCAGAAGAGGCCTTTAAAAATGTAGCCATTGGTTTTCAAGTTTCAAGTTTTCTGTTGGAATTTCCTAAAAACTGAATTCTTTGCCATTGAAGACAACTGGGTGGTATTACTGTAGAGAAAATTCATATTCTCTCTCCCTCTCCCTCCCTCCTACACACACATACACTGATACAGTCTGAATGTTTGTGTCTCCCCCAAATGCATCTATTGAAATTTAACCCCAAGGTGACAGTATTAAGAGGTGGGGCTTTTGGTGACTCTTATGCCTTAAGGGCAAAGCCTTCATGAATGAGATGAGTGCCCTTATAAAAGAGTCCCCAGAGAGTCTGGTTGTCCCATCTACCATTTGTGGAGGCAGCTAGAAGGTACCATCTATGAACCAGAAAGTGGCCCTCACCAGAATTGAATCTGCCAGCATCTTGAGTTTGGACTTACACTCCAGAACTGTGGGAAATAAATTTCTGTTATTTATAAGCTACCCAGTTTATGGTATTTTGCTTTTGTCCTGAACAGACATACACACACGCCAAGTGTAATTAAGTTTGATCTTTAATTTTCTCTAACCATGTGAATATTATATTATGTGATTCCTTGGTTGTGCTTAAAAACAACATTCTTAGATCCCATCCCAGATTTCTCTCCAGTGCCCGTAAAAGGCCCTGTTATGTCTTTCTAAACACCTTCAAGCGGATGTCATCAAGTTCAACTGGTGGGATCTTTTGGTTGCCTCGGTTTTCCCCACTTGTCAAAAGATGTTGAAGTGTCTTGGAGGCATTGCCCTCTGCATGTCGCTCATCGAGGAGCATGTTGCTCTCTAAGCACCTTGCAAGTTCTCCCTACCAGCACCCATAGTCACAGGTACCCAGTAAATCTCTGAGACCAGGAGGCTGGGGTACCTCGCAATTGCTCTTATGCTTGAGGGGAGCAGGGCCCCTTGAGTCCGCTGCAGCCTGAAATCCCTATGCCTAAATGTGACCTTCTCTAATAATTGAGGAGGAGATAGTACGGGGGGGTTTTGGCAGCACCGGTTCTGACCACCAGACTGTGGGATTTAAGCTCATTAACCAGACAAGGAACCATTTCATCTTCCCTCAACTGAGGAAGTTTCAGCTTGATTAACAGTATGGGTCCTTCCCAATGTAAAATTCTGTAAGAAAGTATTGAACTCAAAAGAGAAAATAAGTGACTGTTTTATAATAAAAATGGACTAGATAGTACTGAGTTAGTAGTACTAGTTAGGACTGAGCATGTCTGGTGGCATATTAGGGCATGTGTTCAGAGAGACCCTTCTGCACCCGTTTACCCCTTTTGAGCCCGAGTCTGTCATCCAGCACATGTGCGCCACATATAACAAGGAAAAGCCAAAACATTTTTGAAAAAATTATACTATTCACAAAAAGTACCTTGGCAACACTTCCCAGGGGAGACTGGGGGTGAAGGGGCAGGAAGGGCAACGTTTCATATATAAAAGATAGTCTATTCTTAAGTAAAAAATGTTAAATTATATTGAGTGATGCAATCACTTTAACATTTTTCCCTAGGGCTTTGTGCCCTATTTTAGTAACAAAAGATCAGCTGTTTCCAACCATGCCCCTCAATCAGCTTTCTAAAGAAATAAAAGAATCTTCTAAAATACCAGAAGGGAATAAAAGAATAGGTTGTCCTTATAAGGCACCAATAACCTCATTTGAAAAGTAATTTTATGTGTTAGAGAAGCAATTCTCCCCTTGTCTGTGTGACAATTTAACAAGAATCTAACAGATTTATCTAGCAACTTGAACAAGTGACAATATCCAGAGTGAGTGTTGGCAATTGAGGTGCATTTGGGAAGATGTGAACATACAGCAAAATCCTAGGATGCATTTTTTTTCTTTTCCATGGTCTTGGGGGTTTTTTACAAAATGGTTGTATGCTTTCAATCTGTGGACCTGACAAAGTAAGGGCTTTTGAATGTCTCTTTATTGAAATGCGATCTTTGCCCTGTTCTTCACGACCTGCCTATTTGGGATGGAGTAATATGGAACCTAGTTGGTGGACAGAGCCCTAAACATGGATAATGACCAGGACACGCCAAGCTGGGCAATGGTAGTAGCAGGTGTAGATGTGGTCAAACTATGTCTCCAGTTGGCAAACAAGATGAACTCCTTTTGGCTCAAAAGTTAAAAACAGAACCAAGAGGCCATGTCAGGGTGAGGAAGCATTCCTGCTCTCTGTGTCCTTGGACAGTTTTGCAGAAGCTGTTTTTCTGCAACCAAGTCAACAGTTTTTGGAAACAACTACAACTGGAAATTCCTCCATCTGACCACCAACAAGACCACCTACACCAACCAGCCAACCAACCACCTAGAACCAGCCAATTAACCACCAGAGACTGGTGATCTGGGGCTTAAAGGCCATCCAGCCAATATTCTTCCTTGCTCCCAACACGCCTCACCTGCCCTGCCCTGCAATTTTGGCTTTTGACATCTCCCTCTCCCCTACCCTTCCTGGGAGTGCACTTTCCAAAGCTGCATCTTCGCAATCTGCAGAGTGCTTTTGAAAAATAAAGTTCTCCTTTGGCCTCCACAAATCTCATTGGTCTTTCGTTAACAATATTAACACAAATTAATGCATACATGTCATAAAATTATAAAATCAACCAAAATTTCTTTCTTGCCCTAGAATATTTTAATAACTAATGTTTTCACATGATATAAAAAGTATTCCCTTGTTTGGCTGGGGCTGGCACCATGTTTCCACACAAATCTCTGTCTGTATCACAGCCCTCTGGCTCTGCAGCCATCCTGATTCCACATTGCCTTCTTATGTGGAATCATGAGTTTATAAAGCAGGGCTTGGTAAAAAGACACTCTACACATTATCTTGTGCTTTGTTCTAACCAATAATTGATCATTTTGCTTGACTAATTCAAAAGATAGAGAACTGTGATTTACAAAGAAACTCCGTCAATCTTCAGAGTATGCTACTTGTTTGCATTTTTGCATCAAAATCTGTTTTTTGGTTTGTAACTTATTAGTTCTAGTCCCATGCTCTTGAGTCACTGAAAATAGATCTGCCCCTGGTTCTTGTTGAAATCAGCTAACATGTTCCTCCGTGCCTATGAATCCATATACTCAACTATTTCATCCACCTCTCATAGAACATAGAAATGATTGAAATTATCAACATTTCAAAATTCTGGTGTATCTGTACAGCTTTGTCTCTTTCCTAAAGTAGGAAAGCTGTTTTTATGCTTGTCTCCTGATGGAAATCCATCTTAGTTTACTGCTCAGATCCTCACCTTTTCCTTCTCCCCTATTCATCCTACCATCCCCCACCTCCCACTCCTAATCAACACCCAGTGTGATAGTGCAGATTGCCCAGAGGATCTTCCACAGGATCTACCGTCACCTGCCCCGTCACTCCTAGTCTCTACTGGTCCTAAGCTCCCTTTCTGGCAGGGGCTAAGGCTCCCTCATAAATGAGAAGTCAAGGAAATATTTTTGTTTGGCTGAATTCTAAACACTAGTGCATTTATTTGTTTTGGTTTGCTGTTAATTTTATATATCAAATCCTCCAGTGGATACTTTTCTGATACCATTGAATGTGGAACTAATATTGACCATCTTTAATGGCATCTTTGTAAGGAACTCTGTTGAAAGGTGAAATTAAGTCTGTAATTTGTGTTCCAGTTTGGAGGCTGGAGTGTCACATGGAACTTATTACCATGTACTGATGTAATCTGATCAACAAGATCAGCACTCTTCTTAGGTTGTGGTTTCAAAAAAAGTCTTTAGGCAAAACTTAAATTGTGGAGAGGGTTATTCTCTGGAGTTTCTAGGAGTTATTGAAATTGTTATGTTGCAAAAACATTTGGTTTGGAAAAATCATGAGACTTGGTTTTTTTAGACCTATGACAAGAAGTCCCAGAGGAAAATGAAATATAAGCAATCTGGATAAGGCAAAACATTAATTCCTTTCTGAAACAAACCTCAAAAAAGCAAGAATCATTATGAGGTGCTCCACCAGGCCCATTTTCAGTCTAGTAAAGACAGAATCTTCCCTCTAGTCTTTAGAAAGAAACTGGAAGTTAATCCGAGATGAAGGCCTTGCAGTGATGGATAAAGCCAAAGGTCTCTTCCTGCCTGAGGACGAAAACCTGAGGGAAAAAGGGGACTGGAGCCAGTTCACGCTGTGGCAGCAAGGTGAGCTTCTGACTTCTAGGTGGTTCTCTGCAGCCCGAACTTGATGGGAAGTGGGTACTGACAAAAGTCTTCTGTTGATGCTTCGCAGAACTGGAATTCCTGGGCTTAAACGAGGGGCCCCCCAAAAAACCTAGATTTTTGAAATCTGTTCATTGTTTTTGAAAACTACATCTGAGCCCTTATTTGTATGTGTGAAGGTATATTTCTGTGTGTGTATATCCACATGTGTATTTGGATAACTATTTATAAATAGTGTTCTGATTTTTCTGGTCTTTCCTGTTGAATGATGTGTTACTGACTATAACCCTACTGTGTAGGCATAACTGAACAGTCTAGCAGGTGTTATCAGTGTATTAGAAAGTTATATCCCTGAGCATCATTTGCTCCTGTAAAATGGAGGTGACTTTGCATGGCAAAATGATATCAACACGGATGATGGTAAAAGTGGTAACACAAGAGCTGGTAAAAATGGTAACACACCAGAGTGACAAGACAATGATAACTGCTGTCTCAGCTCTTCAGGAATAGGCCATGGTTCATATCGAACTTCATATTTTTTTAGCTTAACCCAAGTACAGGCACACATATGGGGCTCCAGCGTGTGTGTGTGTGTGTGTGTGTGTGTGTGTGTGTGTGTGTGTTTTCAATGAATGGATATATTTATCTATCTTTAAAATGAGGAGCATTAAATTTTATCTTTAAGACTCTCCAATTTTCTCCTTGAAAAGTGGAGTTAGCCTGGGTTAACAATAACTATACAAAAGTAAATCTATTTTGAAGACTAAACAGCACGTGCTGCATATCTTCAGCTACAGAAAACAAATTCAGATTATAATATGCATCTAATTTACACTAAAGAACAAATAAGGACAGTCAGAGTGGTTTCTATGTAAGAATAAGAGGAACTACTTTAGTAATATTTTCAAGGATACTTCCATCAAAAGAGAGATAACCATGAAAAAAGTGACTATCCACTTTCTGCCAACAAGATTTTTTTAAATGGAGCTGTACAATCCACATGTGGGCAATATGCTAATTTGCCGCTGACATGTCACTAAGATGAGTCCATTCTATTGGCACTTATGTGTTCACCTGATACTTTGATTCCATTAACATCCTTATGCATCATAGAACCTACGGGCCTTCTAGAGCAATGCTTCAGAATAGTGGACATCCTAGCACTAATTTCTAGAAACCATAGTTTCTGCCAAAAGAAAAAGTATTTGATAAAATTAATATGCAAAATATTATAAGACGTAAAAAGTATTAAGCAAGAAAGAAAATAACTTACGGAGTCAATAATTTTGTTGGAGGTAACATTTTGTCTTCTAAATTTTCACATAGGTGGAATATACCTGATTTTCCATGAACTACTTTATTTCTTAGAATGTATTTTACTTTCTTAGTATCTTTGTTAAATTCTTATTCCCATTGAATGGAATTTACATGTTCTTTCTTTCTCTTTCTTACATGTGATAGAATTGTAATTCCTGAATTTATATTTTCTCTTCCTTCTCCTGTTCTTTTTTGTTTTGTTTTATTTTTCTTTTAAATATTTTGATTGGAATTCCTTAGTAAATTTATTTTCATTCTTTCTTATTAATAAAAGCATTTAAGGCTATGCACTGACCTATAGTTACAGCTTTGAATGTATTCCCTACAGTGTAATATATGGTATTTTTACCTGAGTTATTTTCAAAAAAGACTGCATTTCTGCCCTGGTTTCCATGTTGACTTTAAATGATCTATATGTATATGTGTCTGTGTGTGATTGAGCATATGTTTTCCAATCTGTTGTAGTTGCTTCAACATTGATTGATTGATTGACAGGATCTTGCTCTCTTGCCTAGGTTGGCATGCAATGGTGCAATCCTAGCTCACTACAGCTTCCAACTCCTGGGCTCAAGCAATTCTCCTCCCAAGTAGCTAGGACTACATGTGTGCATCTACATACCCAGCTAATTTTTAAATGTTTTTATAGAGATGGGGTCTCACTATATTGCCCAGGCTGGTCTTGAATTCCTGGCTTCAAGTGACCCTCTTACCTTGGCGTCCCAAAATGCTGAGATTACAGATATAAGCCACTGCACTCAGCCTGCTTCAAATTTTAAAACTGAGTTTCTAGTTTTATTTTATTGTCATAAAGGGATAAAATTCACATAGTTTCCCTTTTAGGAAGATTTTTTAAAGTTCTTTATGGTCTTTGGTTTGTGATTCCATGGTTCTAATGGGGGAATCCAGTAACTATTTTCTAGAAACAAACTCATAGTATAAAGAATAAGTTTGGGGCTCGGTGTGGTGGCTCATGCCTGTAATCCCAGCACCCTGGGAGGACAAGGCAGGCAGATCATTTGAGGTCAGGAGTTGAAGCCCAACTTGGCCCACATGCTGAAACCCCGTCTCTACCAAAAAGACAAAAAATTAGCTGGGTATGGTGGCACGTTCCTGTAATTCCAGCTACTCGGGAGGCTGAGGTAGGAGAATCGCTTGAACCCAGAAAGCAGAGATTGCAGTGAGCCGAGATCATGCCACTGCACTCCAGCCCGGGCAACAGAACGAGACTGTGTCCAAAAAAAAAAAAAAAAAGAGGAAAGCAAATATAAGTTTTATGGCAAGTACTATTGTAGCTTACGCAGAAGCAGGATGGCATCCATCTCAGGTGCTGTGGTTCAGAAATAGAGAAGCAGAATTCTGGAGTGGAAGGGACAGGGGTGGACATGGTAGGGAGGGAGGTGAAAGACCAGTTTGTTTAGCCACATTGAGAGCTCAGATTCAGAGAAAAAGGTGATGAATATCGGGCTCAGTAAAGGCTTAGCTGTTGTCTAGTTAGCAAACCATGCTGCTGGGTAGTCGAATGCCTAAGGCTGAGGCTGGAAGTTTTGTGAAGTAAAATTGTGGTATGTCTCTACTATGGACTGAACTGTGTTCCCCCAAAATTCATATGTTGAAGCCCTAACCCCCAATGTGACTGTATTTGGTGATAGGGCCTTTAAGGAGATCGTTAAGATTAAATGAGGTCATAAGGATGAGGCCCTGACCCAATATAACTGATGCCCTAATAAGAAGAGGAAGAGACACTAGATGTGTTAGTCTGTTCTCACACTGCTATGAAGATACACTAGGTAATTTATACGAAAAACAGGTTTAATTGACACACAGTTCCACATGACTGGGGAGGTCTCAGGAAACTTACAATCATGGTGGAAGGCACCTCTTCACAGGGCAGCAGGAGAGAGAATGAGTACCAAGCAAAGGCGGAAGCCCCTTATAAAACCATCAGCTCTCATGAGAACTAACTCACTATCATGAGAACAGGATGGGGGAAACCACCGCCATGATTCAGTTATCTCCACCGGGTCCCTCCCATGACACATGGGGATTATGGGGACTATAATTCAAGTTGGGATTTGGGTGGGGATGCAGCCAAACCATATCACTAGGGATGAGAAAAGGACGTGTGAGGGCACAACAAGAAGGTGGGCACCTAAGAGCCAAGAAGAGAGGCCTCAGGAGAAACCAAGCCTGCCCACACCTTAATTTTGGACTTTCAGCCTCCAGAACTATGAGAAAATATACTTCTGTTGTTTAAGCCACTCAGTCTGTGGTATTTGCTTGAGGCAGCCCTAGTGAACTGATAACAGTCTCCAAGTAGTTTCATTAGGACTGAACTATATTCCTTTATGAGGACTGGCTTTTTAGAGTTGAAGGGAAAAAAAATGGAATCAGCAAATATAAATAATAATGTTGTTCCCCAAAAATATGTTTATAAATTGTTATGTGAATATTATGGAACATCTATTTTGCTCACATTTTAGTAAGTGCCACCAACAGTGATTAAAATATGACACACATGTGCAGTCATTTTTTCTTCCAGAGCCCATGGGAAAGGTGCTAACTGACCCCAACAACCTTTCTGAATAAGCTGAGGCTGAACCTCTAAGTACTTCTCAACAGTGTTCTAGGTGACTACTAGCAAGTGATCAGAGTTGTCGTGCAAGATGGAACCTGTTGTTGCCCCAGAAGTAGAGCCTTGAAATTTATAAAAGATACAACCCAGGATACCAGCTCCATGAATAGCCCTCACAAAGTATATTCATGTGTAAGAAGTGATAGATTTAAATGACTCTTTCAGATTCACATTGGCTGTTAGATCTCTTTCTAGAGCTATTTTCCCAAAGAGCAAGGTTTATTACTTCTTGAGAGTTACTTTAACGTTGGTGAGAAATAATTGAACAACAACAAAGCCGCAGTGAGTTGCAGATGCTGGGCATTCCTCTTCAGGCTAACTGGTTTGCTCCTGCACAGCTGCCTTCTAATTTACAACGCAACAAAATGAGAAATTATGCTTTAAAGCACAGGCTTTGGAAACCAGCAATCCTAGGTTAGAGTCCTGGATGCACCGCTTGTTAGCTGTGTGATGTATGCATGCCCCTGAATCTCTGAGCTTCAAATCTCTCATCTGAAAAATGGCAAATAGTGCCTCAAGTATGGGGTTGTTACTAGTATCAGTGAGCACTAGATGAAAGACTTGGCACAGTTATCCAATATATGGTAGTAATATTACATTTTTATGGCCTAACAATAGCACATGATGTAATAACATTAATGAAGAGGTGGTCTCTGGTCTGGTTAAGAGCATGAACACTGGGTCCAGTCTGGCTGAAATGAAATTCCTGCTCTGCTGTTTACTTTGTGACCCCTCTGTGGCTCAATTGCCTTTCTATAAAATACAACACCAATCGAGCCTCTCTTATGGCATGTTGTAGACGTCAAATGAGGCAGTCTCATCATCACCTGGCCTATGGTGAGCACCGAGGAACTGTTGTCGCATTCCTTGGACACTCACGATCAGGTGTGAATAGTTAAAATCACCAGTGACAGTGCATGAACGCCCAGAGTCTACTGCACAGAGAATCTGTGTTTACAGACCAGAAAGATAAATGTGTCTAAAGGACTAGAGATGTTCTCTAATCCCATGAAAATCTCAGGGACACAACCCATTTGGTTACCCATTCATCACCTGTCATTCAGGTGAGGCACATCTATTCTCCAGGTAGCACATGCTCAGCCATGCGGTGCTTGTGAGAACTCCAGGCCACCTCTGGTTCCTCCTCAAGCCACCAGTTTCTCTTAACTGCTGCCTGGATGGCACAGAGCTCAGAACTGGGAACTCCTGCCAAGCAGCCCCAGACCCTGCACAGCAGAAGCCTTGGAAAGCCCAGGCTTAAAAATGCTTTATGATGACTCATAGATTTATGTAATATTCACCCAAACTGACATTTATTGTTCATTTGGGGAACTCCCTTAATAACTAAAAATAGCAATTAACATTTTATTCAATTAAGAGCCAAAAAGGTTACTTAGAAAAAGCTAAGTTGTTTTCCAAAACATTGAGCTCCATTTGATTGGGGCGAATACCTTTTAGTTGCATTTTTTGTAACTCTTATTTTATTCTCAGTATATGATTATCTTAGGACACAATTAACATTAATTACATAAAATTAAACTCAGCTTTAGATGTAGCAGTCTCTTGTAGGAATCTTGAACAGGGAATTAAAATGTCTCTGACTTTTAAAAATACCTTTGTTTTACTCCCCTGTGAGAGCAGATGATACTGTGTACATTCTGAGCACATTTTCCCTAATAAGCAGGGGCTTTATAGAGTGTAAAGAAATTTGCATAGTTCAGGATGCTTAAATGATATGTCCCAGAATCTGTGCTCTTGACAGTCATGCATAGAATATGTCCTCTCTCAAAGACCCCTTCTTCATTTAAATCCTATTCTTTATCATCATATATAGGATGATCTGGATATTGAAAAAGACATTAAAATTCCAATAAAAATAGTGTTTTGGGAACTAATATAGTCCTAGAAATTCATTTCTAGGTTAGAAATATAATATAAACTATTTTCCTTCTTTAGGGGATGTATTAGTTTCCTGTGGCTGCTGTAACAAATTACCACAAAACTTAATAGCTTAAAACACAGACACATTTGTTATCTTATAGTTCTAGAGGTCAGAAGTCTATGATGGATCACACTGGGCTAAAATACAAGTGTCACCAAGGCTGTATTCCCTCTGGAGTCTCGCTTCTAGAGGCTGCCCACATTCCCCGGCTTGTGACCCCCTTCCATCTTCAGAGCCAGCAGTGGCCAGTCAAGTCTTTCTCATGCTGTATCACTCTGACATTTACTCATCTGCCTCCTCCTCCCACATTTAAGGATGCTGTGATTACCTTGGGCCCATCCAGGTAATCTTAGATAATCTTATTTTAAGGTGAGCTTATAAGAAATCTCAGTGCCACTTACAGCCTTAATTCCCCCTTGCATGAAAGGTAACATATTCACAGGTTATGGGGTGAGGGTATGGACATCTTTTGGGAGGTGACTGTTATTTTGCCTGTCACAGGGGAAAAAATAAGTACATTTGGCCTTTGAACAACATGAGTTTGAACTGCATGGGTCCACTATGTACGAATTTTTGTCAATATATTGGAAAATTTGTTGAGATTTGTGACAATTTGAAAAAAACTTGCAGATGAACCTTGTAGCCTGGAAATATTTTTAAAAATTAAGAAAAATTAGGTGTGTCATGAATGCATGAAATATATATAGGTACTAATCTATTTTATCATTTACTATATATATATACACACACAAATCTATTATAAAGAAATAAAATTTATCAACATATGCATGGAAGCACTTAGAGACCATACATAGCACCATTCACAGTCAAGAGAAATGTAAACAAACATAAAGATGCAGTGTTAAATCATAATTCCATTAAATTAACTGTAGTACAGATTATACTACTGTAACAATTTCATAGCTGCCTCCTGTTGCTATTCAGCAAGCTCAAGTGTTTTGAGTATCTGCTTAAAATAACATGTGATACTGTTGTCTCCATCTGAGCAGTTCCTATCTCCAGTAAATTGCGTATCATGGTAAAAAGTGGTCTCTTATGGTTCTTGTGTATTTTTCCTTGTGTTTAATGCAATGCTGCAAACCTCGAATAACACCATGAGACCTATACAAACAGCAACTAGTGATGCCGGAAATGCTGCCAAGAAGCAGAGAAAAGTCATGACCCTACAAGAAAAAGTTGAATTACTTGATATGTACTGTAGATTAAGGTCTGTACCTGTAGTTGCAGGCCATTTCAGACATTCAATTCATCTTGTAAACAGATGATGTAAACTTATGGTATCGATAAAATACAGTACAGTACTGTAAAAGTATTTTCTCTTCCTTATTATTTTCTTAATACCATTTTCTTTTTTTCAGCTTACTTTATTGTAAGACTAGAGTATATAATACATATAACATACAAAATATGTTAATCAGCTATTTATGATATAGGGTAAGGCTTCCAGTCAACAGTAGGCTATTAGTTGTTAAGTTTTTAGGGAGTCAAAAGTTATACACAGATTTTCGGCTGCATGGAGGATCGAAGCCCCTAACCCCTGTGTTGCTCAAGGTCAACTGCCTTTAACCTGCGACTTGTCCGTTAGACGTTCTTAGTCAAATAGTCCAACACCGAGTGGAGAATTTGGCTCCCTGCTCTGCCAGTCACTACCTATTGGAGCAAGACATGTCTTCTTTATTGATTAATTTTTATTATTTTCCAATAAGCCTTTTGCATTCCTACTTTATCTTCTCATGTTTACTCAATCTTCTCATGCCTGCAGTGAAGATGACATATAGCTCTCACTTCATCTAAATGGGATACGTTTAAGCTTTACTGTGATTTGTTTCCAACAGTTATGTTATTTATTCTAGGAAGAAGAAATGAAAATGCCTGCAAAGGAGCTCCTAAAACCTGTACCTTACTAGAAAAGTTCCCCGAGACAACAGGATGCAGAAGAGGACAGGTACCAAGAGTGTCGTGCTGGGGAGAACACAATTAATTGTTAGGAATAAGGGCATGTTGACCTTTACAAAGAAATGGTTGTTTCCTTTGGCCCAGTGAATGCCTCTTTTTACATGCCCTTTTTACTGAAACATAATTTTATGTGGTTGACGTCAGAATTGAGGGTGGAAAATGTTCAGTGTTTATCGCTTTGTGGAAAATGTGAGTGCTTATTTTTAGTTCCTTCACAAATAAGACTTGAATATAAATATTAAATCTTACAAAGGCGCTAATCCAAACTGACAGTAATTTTTTACTGTCACCTTAACTTAGCAGTTCCTCCACACCTTGATAAATGGCTGAATGGAGTGTCATGTTTTCTATGCAGATCAAATATTCCATCATGCACCCTGGGACTCACGTGTGGCCGCACACAGGGCCCACAAACTGCAGGCTCCGAATGCACCTGGGCTTGGTGATTCCCAAGGAAGGCTGCAAGATTCGATGTGCCAATGAGACCAAGTATGTGTCCTCTGTTATCCATCATATCCATCACCTCTGAGGATGAGAGTTTGTTACAACAGAGCTGTGTTCCTTTGGATTACTTGTCTTCTTTTGTAGCTGAAGCAGACTGGAGCAAAGTGATATTAATCCAAACTCTTGAGTCTATACCCCTTCTTGGTGCTTTCTGTTAGCCTGGAGACATTGCCCAGCTCTAGGGCTGCCCTCTTCCATTATTTCTCAGCAGAGTACTTATCTAGTTGAGGAGCTGCCTTGTTTCTCTCTGTGGGTAGACAGATGTGCATTCAGAGTCAGCCAGCATGCATTGAGCCCTGCAGATGTTATGCATTGTGTTTCCTGCATTGCATCCTGACTTATTCATGAATACAAGAAGTCCCCCTAACTGAAGAACTCACCCCATGATATTTATACATTTTGATCTAGAGGAGATGGTATGGTACAATGGAAGCTGGCTGCCTTTTTCAAATCCCAGCTCTGCCACCTAACCTGTGTAACCTTGGCTAGTTACTTAATCCCTTCAAACATCAGCCTTCTTGCTTATAAAATTGGCAGTGATAACATCTACTCTGCAGGGTTGTTGTATGGATTAACTGGAATAATGTCTACAAGGTGCTCAGTCCATGTTCTGGTATCAGTAGGGACGTGATGAATGTTAGATCTCCTCTCCCTCCCTTGCCTCTTGCTTTCCTAATCATGACAGGTTTATTCATGATCTTTTGAACAAACCATACTTGCTCTGGCTTCTGTATCTGTGGTGCTGATAATCTCCGTCCCTAGAATGCCCATCTTTTCACCTATCCAAAATTAGTTTTATAAAAATACAACCTCTCAGAGTATATATCCTCAGTAATCCCATTCCCTATCTTCTAATGCTCTTTATTCATTAATATAACATTACCCTTATCTCTATAGCAAGCTGTATGTAAGCTCCTGGAGATCAGAAACCACGTTATTGTCATCTTACACACATTTCTTATTGTCCTTAATAGAGGTCTGAGTGGAGGATGAGTGCTCAGGGGTCTGCAGAATTGTTTATTTGGTTATTGGCAGATAAGTGCCCTGGGCAGCCCATGGTGCTATGGGAAATTCAGAGATGACTGAGAAGGGGCCGTCCTCTGCTGGGTGTGTTGCTCAGGAAGATAACGCAAGATTGAAGGCCATAGGGGTCGTAAAAGTGGTACTACAATGGCCTCTCTACAGAAAAGCTAAAAATACTACAGATGGCTCCATGAGCAGGAGCCTCACCTGCTTGCAGGGACTCAACTTGCAGAGTGGCAGTTTTTGAAGACAAGAAGGATTCGAACATTGAAAGCTAAAGAGGGATATTCCGAAACAGTATCCATTAAAGGCACAGAGGCCAAAAATTATGGCCACATATGAAGAATATTGAATAATACATCAGCAGCCAGCAGTGTATGCTACATAAAGAATAAGGTTGCAAAGTGAAAGAGTCTTTTTTAGAAACCAAATCATAGGAGGCTTTGAATCCCAAACTAATGGGATCAGACCTTTATTAGGAAGTTACTGTGGAACCCATGGGTGAATCCTGTGGGGACAGTGGGAAGAACAATTAGCAGGCTATCACAGTGGCCCACCCAAAAGATAAGCAGAGCTGGAATTGGGATGCTGGAAAGAAATGGAGACTAGAGAGCAGATGCAAGAGATACCAGGTGACTCTTGAATGTGTGGTACAGGAACGAGGCATCCAAGATGCTGCTGCAATTGCAGTCTTTGGACAGTGTAGGGTGGCGATGCTTGAGCAAATCTTGGGAATTTGGGAGACATGAGGCAAGTTCAAGGAAAGGAAGAGGAATTCAGTGCTTGTGCATATTTTATTTAGTTACTATTGGAACACACTTGTAGAACCATCCAGGAGGTGGCTGGAAATAGAGACCTGGCACTCAGGGGAGAACGTAAGTCTAGAGATAAAGATTTGAGAGTCACGCTTAGCAAGAACTTCTAGAGGACGCTTGAGACAATCAAACGATGACAGAAATGAAAAGGTTCCATGAAAACATCTATATTTAAAAGACAGAAGGAGGAAGGAGAACCAAGAAGGAAATGGGGCAAGAAAGGCAGAATCAGGTAGACCAGGAGGAGGAATCAGGGATCACTGGACAGGTAGAAGTTTTTTCAGGCATGAAATGAATCTTGTCTTACGTTGGGAACCTGGTTTGGGTCTTCACGGTCTCTCTGCCAAAGTGAAAAAGAGCAGGGACACATTGGGGGATGCCAGGAATTTAGAGAAGAGGTGGGAGAATGCTGGAGCAGGCACAGATTGACAAGGTAACTCCTTGGAGATCACATGAGAGCATGAGGCAGTGGAGATGGAGAAGAGCACCCAGCCGCACGCCTCAGTGCTCCTTAGGCTTTTAGGGTTTATTTCTTCTTTCACCAGCTCACTCGCTCTCTCCCTCACCTCCTGCCTCCTATGTTTTCTCTCTCCCTCCCTCCTTTTCTTCCTCCTCCCTCCCTTCTTTCCTTTCTGCCTGCCTGCCTGCCTCCCTCCTTCTCTCCCTCCCTGCCTCCCTGCCTCCCCATGTTCCTGCATTCTTGCCTTCCTCATTCTCTTCTGTATTCTGCTTGTAGATACTTGGAACGAAATCACTAGAGAAAAATCCACTTAGGGCCAGGCAAGGTGGTTCATGCCTATAATCCCAGAACTTTGGGAAGCCAAAGCAGGAGGATTGCTTGAGGCCAGGAGTTCAAGACCAGCCTGAGCAACACAGTAAGACCCCATTTCCACAGAAACAATTTTTTTTTTTTTTTTTGAGACGGAGTCTCGCTCTGTCGCCCAAGCTGGAGTACAATGGGGTGATCTCGGCTCACTGCAAGCTCTGCCTCCCAGGTTCACCCTATTCTCCTGCCTCAGCCTCCCGAGTAGCTGGGACTACAGGTGCCCACCACCATGCCCGGCTAATTTGTTTGTATTTTTAGTAGAGACGGGGTTTCACCGTGTTAGCCAGGTTGGTCTTGATCTCCTGACCTCGGGATCTGCCTGCCTGGGCCTCCCAAAGTTCTGGGATTACAGGCATGAGCCACCACGCCCAGTCACAAAAACAACTTTTTAAAAAAATATGCTAGCATGATGACATGCACCTGTACTCCCAGCTACTCAGGAAGCAGAGGCAGGTTAATTGCTTGAGCCCAGGAGTTCAAGGGTGCAGCGAGCTGTAATTACACCATAGCACTCCAGCCTGGGTGACAGAGCAAGTCCCTGTCTTAAAAAAATAATAATAATAAATCTACTTAGGCATAGGCAGGGAGAGGAAGAGAGATGGAACTGAGCTTAGTCTTCAGTGGCCTGAGGCAGAAAGAGAAATCCAAGATTGGAAGAATGGATGTGGCAATCAAGAACAGGAGCAGGTGGATGGTGCCAGGAGGCTTAGCACAAAGTCACAGAGGGCTCAAGACGCATGTTGGGCATGGTGGCATGGGCCTATAGTCACAGCCACTACAGTGGCTGAGGCAGGAGGATCACTAGAGCCCAGGAGTTTGAGGCTGCAGTGAGCCATGATTGCACCACTGCACTCCAACAAACATAGTGAGACCCCATCTCTTTAAAAAAAAAAATAAAAAACAAATGCAGGAGTGATGCTGAGAGACCTGCCCCAGGAGCACATTTGTAGGTGCATTCTCCACTCCCGGCTCCCAGCAAACACCTTGTGTCCATGTTTGATAAAGAAAACAACTGCCAACCCCTCCCCTGAAGCTTAAAACATAATTAGGTTTAACCATCTTCACCTAGCAGAGGCAGAAGAGGGTTAGAAGGACCACTGCAGCCCACTCAGAGGGGGGCCTTGAATGAGATCTTTAACTTGGCAGCCCCTCAGTTTCTGCTGAGGTAAAATACAACCTACTTTGTGTGACAGGAAGGAGCTGCTGATAATAATAATTTGCAGATGGTGTATTTTGCAAATCCACAGTGATTTTTTAAAAGTGCTTGCAACTCACCTGCCTATTATTGGGCCAGGGAGACTACAATGCTTCTGTCCTTTCCTCCCTGAAGAGTTGCTGAGCACAGGGGCCCTTCTGCCTCATTGTGACTGCCGGTCAGCAGCCCTTCTCCACTTTCTTTCTATTGTGCCAGCTTTATGTTGTGTTGCATTCTCATCCTTAATATTTCTTAACTCAAGGGTGGTTGAGTTGGGCTTAGCACTTCAATACAAAATAGTGCTTTTCATAAGAGAAATGTGTCAATTAAAGTGCTGTGCAATGCTTATAGTGAAAAGAGCTGGAAATCTGATAGTAGTTTATAAACTCTGAGGACAGAAAGACTCTAGTATGAAATCTGGAAGTTCTGTGCTATGATTGTAGAAGTTCTTTTTGCATGGAAAGAAAAACACACACACCAAGAAATAGGTTTCCTTGTGCTAGTCAAAGGCAGCAATTTTTCAGAACGTCTCAACTTCTAAAAGAGGAGGTTACCTGTAGCGATTTGTACGTTATTGTTCTTAGGTATTAACAATCAGATTAAGATTTCCGCCAGTGTGTATACAGTTTAAATATTCCATCCCTGCAAAGCATAGCGTAGCTCTCTGAGGATGAACTGGCAGGTATGCAGCCCTTACCACTGTAAATGAAATGATCATTTCAAATTAGTAAATGCCTTCTGATTAGAAAACTGATACACGCCCCTCACACATAATGTATTGTTTTATCCCAATACAGAGTTATTGCCAGGTGCTTCTCAATGTCTATATATGTGTATTGATGATAATGATTAGAGTAATAATATATGTTGTTCCAAAATTGTATCTGTGTCACACACAGTTCTAAGCACTGTACATACATTAACTCATTCATGCTTATGGCAATCCTGTGAAATTAGGATTATTAAAATTCCTGTTTTACAGTGGAGGAGACTGATGTATAAAGTTAAGTAACTTGCCTGAGGTTGACATTTATATATGTTTCCTAAGGCTGCCACAACAAATTATCACAAACTGAATGACTTACAACAGAAATGTATTCTTTCGTGGTTCTGGAGGCCAAAGTATAAAACTAGGGTGTTGGCAGGGTTGTTCTTTCTGGAGACTCTAAGGGAGAATCTGTTCCCCTGTCCTAGCTTCTGGCTGCTGGCAGCCCTTGGGGTTCTTTGGTTTATAGACACATCACTTCAGTCCCTGCCTCTGTGTTCACATTGCTTTCTCCCCGAGTCTTCTCCTCTTTTCTTTTATAAGAACATTTATCATTGGATTTAGGGCTCACCCTAATCCAGGGTGATCTCATCTCAAAATCCTTAACTTAATTCAATCTGCAAAGATCTTTTTTCCAAATCAGGTGATAGTCACAGATTCCAGATGAATCTATCTTTCTTAGCGGGGAAGGAGGGTGGGGCGGCTTATGGGGACATTCAACCCACTACAATTTTAGTAGTGGGTTCAGTTCCAGGCATTCTGGCTTGAAAGTTTGTGTTCTAGACATGATCACATAGCCATGCTTGGGCTTTTTGGATTTTGTTGTAGTTTATACGATTAGGATTATGCTGTACTTATAAGGTGATCACTTCAAATGCTGCTTTTTGTTTCCAGACAAGTAGAGAAAGCAGCTGGGAGTTTCCCCTTCTGGGCCTTCTGTTCATGTCACCTCAGGGGGACCATGCTTTGTGGTCTGTAAAATAAGCTCATTAGAGCCAGATGTGGTGCCTCACGCCTGTAATCCCAGTACTTTGGGAGGCCGAGGCTGGCGGATCACTTGAGGTCAGAAGTTCAAGACAAGCCTGACCAACATGGTGAAACCCCGTCTCTACTAAAAATACAAAAGTTATTATTATTTTTTTTGTGTGTGGTGGCTAATGCCTGTAATCCTAGCTACTCAGGAGGCTGAGGCAGGAGAATCACTTGAACCGGGGAGGCAGAGGTTGCAATGAGCCGAGATCTCGCCACTGCACTCTAGCCTGGTGACAAGAGTGAAACTCCATCTCAAAAAAAACAAAAACAAAAACAAAAAAGCTAATTAGCAATTTTGATCCAGAGCTGAGTAAACTTGAGTCAGGGAATAAACATGCCCCCAGTGAGTGGGAATTAATTGTTGTACTCAGGGAGTGGCTGAGTTGTGTGAGCTTTAAATGATCCCAGAGAGAAATTCATTCTTCTGAATCTCCAAGGGCATTCCACAGTGTGCTGGAACTGTGCTAAGAGAAGGAACCATGACCTTGGAGCTCTCCTGCAGATTCAGCATTATTGCCTGCAAATTGCTAGCCTGAAATGTTGAACAAGACTGATAGATTGTCAGGAAAGCACACATCGACATTAGCGTCACTTAGCGACAGACTGAAAAAACGAATTGGCAATCGGTGGTTTAGTCCTATATAATTCTATATTGCTGTAGAAATAATGGCCTTCCTCCATAGACCTCAAGTGTTTTATAACATATATTTTCATTCATTTCTCAAGGTTCCAATTAGGAAGATTGTGTGAAAGTCTGCTAAAATATTAACAATAAGAGAGACTTAATTTTTTAACCCATCATGAATTCTTCATAGACAATATTTGTTTAGTTTTCATAAAGTGTCCAAGGAGATAATTTTAAGACTTACTGTAGTTTTTGAATCACACTGTGGAAGCTGCAATTTGCCAAATCTTTTAGAACCAAATATTTTCATCCCTCCTTTCATCTTTTTTTACTATTCTCCCTGAAATCAAACCTTCTGTTCCACAAGATATTTGCCCATCTTCATCTGCATTGCAGTGTGACCTTATCCACAGGTCATCTCTGAAGCCTGCACATCTAGGACTGTAGAACAAAAAGGACAGTTTTTAACCAGATAGGATGTTTTCCTGAAGGTTTGTTATTGAATAGTAACATTTTTTCCTCTTCTTTCATTTGAGCAACTTGGTGAATTAAACACATCCATACCATGTCTTGACCCCCACTCTGTGACCCAGTGGTGTGTCTGTGGCTGTTCCTACACATGAGTACATAGAAAGCGCGCACATACATTTCTCCACCTCCACAGGGAATGGCAGTTCCCATATGGAAAATGGATTCTGTTCCAAACATTTGTTTGTTGAACTGATTGGTGAAAAGCTGGGATCCATTTTTCTCTAGCAATAGTAAATGATGTGTGGCCATTTCTAGGTCAGCTCCCAGAAGCTTTTTAACTAATAATCTTTATTAATAGGACTCTAGAACCAGTGACTATTTATAATAATGTTTCTGTAGGAAAAAATGCATCCTGAGCTTTTATTTCAGATTTTAGTGTTAGGTATCTTCATAAAAACATATTAATAATGCTGAAGTCGCATGACTTGGGTTTAAATCCTGGCTTTCCCTCTTGTCAAGAGTAACTCTAGATAATTTGCATAACCTCATTAAGCCTCAATGTCCCCATCTGTAAATTAGAAAGAGTAAAAGTATGTCTTTTGTGGTTTTGAGTATTAAAGTAATCCATATGAATGCACTCAGAACTGTATTTACAAAGTGCTGTGTGGTAAATGCATTCAGTATATTTGAGTTTTTATTATTCTCCTGTCTGATTGCTACAGAAATGGAGACTTTTGTCCTTACATTCCAGGGAGTGAGATCAAGCACTCTCATAACACTGGAGGTGGTGCTTACAGCCTGGAGTGTTTACTCGGACCGCGATGGGGAAGGGACTTTAAGGAGTTAGGAAGGAGGAGTGAAATAGGAGCTGGTCATGTGGACCAGGGCAGGTGAAGGAATGGTACAGATAGGGGAGTGATTTGATAGGCCTGGAGCTGGGAGGGACCCTGGGGAAGGGAGGTGTGACAAGAATGCAGCAGAGACCCTCCCTGCTACTCACATCTCTTTCTTCTCTCTGTGCCCCTACCCTGAAACTGGAGAGGTACCGGAAAGAGGGAAGGCATCCCATCTCTACAGCCCTATTGTCAGAGGCAATTGAATCAGAGCAACTCCATCTTGAATAGGAGCTGGGTAAAACGAGGCTGAGATCTACTGGGCTGCATTCCCAGACAGTTAAGGCATTCTAAGTCACAGGATGAGATAGGAGGTCAGCGAAAGATATAGGTCATACAGACCTTGCTGATAAAACAGGTTGCAGCAAAGAAGCTGGCTAAAACCCACCAAAACCAAGATGATCACGAGAGTGATCTCTGGTCGTCCTCACTCCTACACTCCCACCAGTGCCTGGACAGTTTACAGATACCATGGCAATGTCAAGAAGTTACCCTATGTGGTCTAAAAATGGGAGGCATTTTTAGACCACATTCCTTGTTCAGCAGATAATCAAGAAATAACCATAAAAATGGGCAACCAGCAACCTATGGAGTAGTCATTGGAGTATCCATTCTTTTATTCCTTAACATTCTTAATAAACTTGCTTTCACTTTACTCTATGGACTCACCCTGAATTCTTTCTTGTTCGAGATCCAAGAACCCTCTTTTGGGCTCTGGATCAGGACGCTTTCCAGTAACACTATGACTTTTTCTTTTCCTCTTCCCTTTCTTTTTCCTCCTCCTTCAGTGCCTTCATCTGAGTTACAAAACCCTTAAATACTGGTGACCTGGAACTAAGAGGAGGAAGGCAGAAGTTGTTTGTGTGTGTTAGAAAGGGAGAGAGAGAAGAGGAAGGGTGACAATGCAGTTTTACATTTTGCTTACAGTGTGCCATGCCAGGGCTTTCAATGGAGTCTGAACCGGGGAATTTCAGTAGATCGGAATGAGTAAGAGCTGTGTCAAATGTCCGTATCCCTGAGCTCTTTGACCCTTTTCTGTTTTCCACTCAGCCTGTTTCATGCCTTGCAGGCCACCTCAGCATATCATCTACAGATGCTAAGAATGTCTCTTAGGACCATGTCTGCTTCGGCCATAGAATCAGTGTCACTGCAGACATCTGAACCTGTTTCCATGTGATTCCTTTGCTTGAAATCACAATCGTGTCCTTTGCCTATCTCAGAACATTTTAGCAAAGATAATTAAGATATTATCTATCAGATTTCTAGGTGGAAGACTCTTTAAGCACCTAGTATCATCACTTAGCCTTATTATTATCAATGGTAATTCTGTGACCAAATTATAGTTATTAAACATGCACTGCCAACATTTTATCCTTATCATTATTTATAATTATAATAATTTGAGAAGTTGACAGATTATGGAATACTGTTTTACCTTGAGACCAGATATTTTTATATCTTTTGACAATCCAGAGAGAGGCTTTCTTCTCTTAGTGGTAAGAAATTCTAACAGAAGGCCAGGAGCAGTGGCTCATGCCTGTAATCCCAACTCTTTGAGAGGCCAAGGCAGGAGAATTGTTTGAGCCCAGGAGTTGGAGAGCATCTTGGGCAACATAGAGAAACCCCATCTCTACAAAAAAAAATCCAAAAATTAGCTGGATGTGATGGTGCACACCTGTAGTCCTAGGTACTCGGGAGGCTGAGGTGGGAGGATCACCTGAGCCTGGGAGGCACAGGCTGCAGTGAGCTGTGATGGTGCCACCACACTCCAGCCTGGGTGACAGAGCAGATCCTATCTTGAAAAAAATAAAGGGTTGGGTGGGAGGAGAGAAAGCGAGGAAGGGAAGGAGGAAGTTCCAACAGTGAACCAAGCTTCCAGGGATGGAGAGCAGTGCCCACCCCCAATGCTGCTTCTCTGAGTCCTTAGACAAGGGCTGTAGCAGTACTTCCAGGCAGACCTCTGTCACAGGCCACTTTGAAGATGGTTTCTCCAAAGGGCTGATTCTATGTCATAATTTGAGTGTAACTTAATCTTATTTGATGGAGCTTTGCTCACAAAGCAAGTGGCCTGAAAACTAACTTTTCATTCTAGAGAGTCTTTGGTTTTCATTCAGAAGTGATTTGACATCTTTATGCTCCTCTCCCTTTGTTGTGGAAGAAAAGCACTCATCCTTTCCCAAGCATGTATACACCTCGAAGTTCACCTGGAGTCACTTAAGCCTGGACATCGCTTGTATGAGGTTTTATTGTTCTTCCATTTTCCCCTTTTAGGTGAATCATGACTGCAGTTTTAGTCATTCTATGTCTAGTAACTGATTGAAAGACACCATTTTTTTTAAGAGTTCAGAAGAAATCTACATTAAAAAATCTACATTATGTAATTGACTATCTTTGCTATTTTCTGGAGGAAATATATGAAAAAAAGTGGAAGGGCAAATAAATCCGACAGCACTCACTTTCCCCAAGAGTTTTGTGACCCTAAAGCAGTCCAATTAACAACCCTTTGGGATACCTCCCCAAATTTCTCATTTATAAAATCAATTAATTAATGGTTTACACTAATCTGTATTGTAATTAATGTATCTGGAAAGCTGCAAGCCTATGGTTCTTAAGTTCTACTCTTATATGCACTGATGTTCCATGAGTGACCAGCGTGTTCTGGTGCTAATAACTTTTCCCAGTTCTCAGGGAATTTAATTTAATGAATGGAATGCTTAAGGCCTTTTTCCCATAAAACATTTCTAGATCTTTGGCTTTGTTATACCTATCATAATCTAGTGAAAAATGTCATTTTGTGTGGGCTAGAATTTTCTATTCAGTTATTTTAATTACTTCTAGTATTTTAAGTAGTTTCCGGATTCTCTGCCACCCAAAAAACTTTGAAAATCACTTGTCATTGCTGTACAAAGTACATTTCACAGATGCTCTGATGATGTTTTTATATCTCATCTCCCTTGGAAGTTTTTAGTTGTCTGAAAGGAAGGCAGATTTCATAAGGAGTGATGCCAAGGTCATTTTTGGTAACATACCACCTCCCAACATTTCACCTCTGTCTTTTATCTTTTCCCTATTTTTCTTTATATTTTCATTCCTTTTCTGTTTTATATTTTCTGTCATTAATTGAATATCTACTATGTGCCAACCATGTGCTAATCCTCACATCAATTATGCCAATGAAGATTCGAAGACTCAATTATGCTAAGTAGCTCACCTTAGGTCCCATAAGTAATAAATGCCAGGGTCAAGAGGCTTCCCCTCAAAGACCATAAATTTCCATCTTGCTGTATTGCTTCTCTCTTTCTCCTCTACCACATGCTCTCCTTTGCCTTTCCCTTTTTTCTCTATTTAATTGTAGTAAAATACACATAACGAAATTTACCATATTATCCATTTTTGGGTGTGCAGTTTAGTGATGTTAAATACATTCATATTGTATGACCATCAACATGATCTATCCTCAGAACTCTTTCTAACTTGCAAAACTGAAACTATAACCATTAAATAACTCCCATTCCCCTCCTCCCACCGGCCACTGGCAAATACTCTTCTCTTTTCTGTCTCTATGAATTTAACTGCTAGTCTAGGACCTCAGATGTGTATAATAAAATAGTAATTATCTTTTTATGTCTGGCTTATTTTACTTGACATAATGTCCTCAGAGTTCATACACATTGTAGCATGTGTCAAAATTTCCTTTCTTTTTGAGGCTGAATTAATATTCCATTGTATGTGTATACCACATTTTGTTTGTCTGTTCATTCATCAATAGACACGTGGGTGGCTCACACCTTCTGGCTGTTGTGAATAGTGCTGCTGTGAACATAGGTGCACTGCCTTTCATTTTGAGTACACTTCCTCCCTCATCTTTTACATAAATTATAAGGCTTATCTGTGGTATCCACTGACATTGCTTAATCCCAGTGACAACACTAAGACCTAGAAAATGCCTGCCTAACTGTGGAAGCTGTGAACTGTTTCACTGATTTTTCTTGTCAGCGTATTTCCCCCACTTGGTTTTGCGTTTGTTCTCAAGTTGGGTTTTGCATGGTAATGAACGCATATTCTGCCATTTGCTCCTAAGTCCATAGATTTCTATCTTTTGCTACCCTTGATGGAACTCTAATGGAACTCTAAAAACCTTCAGAGGAGTTGTAAAAGAGCCAATCAACATGTGTGTGTTGAATGCAAGCGATGAGGCAAGGTGTATTAGTCCATTTCCATGCAGCTGATAAAGACATTCCTGAGACTGAGAAGAAAAAGAAGTTTGATTGCACTTAGAGTTCCACATGGCTGGGGAGGACTCAGAATCATGGCAAGAGTCAAAAGGCACTCTTCTTCTTCTTCTCCTTCTCCTTCTCCTTCTCCTTCTCCTTCTTCTTCTTTCTTTTCCTTTTCCTTTTTATTTTTTATTTTTTATTTATTTATTTTTTTTTTTTGGTGATGGAATCTTGCCCTGTCACCCAGTCTGGAGCACCGTGGCTTGATCTCGGCTCACTGCAACTTCTGCCTCCCAAGTTCAAGCAATTTTCCTGCCTCAGTCTCCTGAGTAACTGGGATTACAGGCATGCGCCACTACACCCAGCTAATTTTTGTATTTTTAGTAGAGATGGGGGTTTCACCATGTTGGACAGGCTGGCCTTGAACTCCTGACCTTGTGAACCTCCCTCCTCGGCCTCCCAAAGTGCTGAGAGTACAGGCATGAGCCACCACACCCAGCTGAAAGGCACATCTTACATAGTGGCAGCAAGAGAAAATAAGGAAGATGCAAAAATGGAAACCCCTGATGAAACCATCAGATCTCATGATACTTGTTCACTGTGATGAGAACGGTATGGGGGAAACTGCCCCATGATTCAAATTATCTCTCATCAGGTCCTTCCCACAACACATGGGAATTATGGGAGTACAATTCAAGATGAGATTTGGGTGGGGACACAGCCAAACCGTATCATGAAGTATGTGAGATAGCACGCTGGGTGGAGGTGGGAGGGTGGGTAGAGAAGTAGAGGTTTGGTTCCCAACTTCAACGAACTGTCAACTTGGAAATACTCAGTACTTTATCTGTTAGTTTACATAACTTGGAAATTTTATTATCAGATTTATTCAGTATGTCAGTTATTTTCCACTGGAATGATTTTTGCCCCTGCTCCCACCCTGGACATTTGACAATGACTAGACATGTTTCTGGTTGTCACAACTATGGCAAAAACTGCAATTACTTTTGCACCAACCTAATAGTATAGGGAATGCTACTGCCGTACAGTGGGTGGAGGTCAGGGATGCTGCTAAATATCTTATAGTGCATGGAACAGCCCCTACAACAGAGAATGATCTGGCCTAGATGTCAGTAATACCAAGGTTGTGAAGCCCTGCAATATATGTAGTATTGCTCAGTTTATATTGGTTAATCACCTAATATGGAACATAAAAATTCACCACTAGTTTTCCCAAGGAAAACATCTTTATAATAATACAGTAACTTGAAATCAAGCTAGCATTTCCCATGCTATAATTTTCATTATTTGCTAATCCAGGTGCAAAATTTTTAAGGCTTACCTGGAATTTAGTATCTAAGGAAAATTTTCTAGCAAAAATTTTATTTTAAAAACATAACTTGGTATTGAATATATTGGCAGTTAATATCTATTTTTTTAAATAAGGAACCATCAATATCACTCATAAACTCTCTTTAGATTTGAAAAGCATTGTGTTAACTGCCTCCTGTATGTTTCTTTCTTAATAGACTAACACTATATTTAGATCTTAGTCCCTATACAGATATCTTATGAGGTAATGTTGGAAGCTCTATAGGGTGTTTTGCAGCATTGATTTAAAATATTCCATGGATAACCCACTTGCATAGAAGATGATACTAAAAATACAAACAAAATTCATTCCCAATCTGCCCATTTTCTTCAGCCGGAATACTAGCTAGGAAACTCCTAATTTAGTTTTCTACTTTATGGTTACCGTGTTTAAGTTGATTCCTTTCTTCCATAAAATGAAACTTGAACAAGTGGAGTGAGCTGAAAAGAAAATTGATTGGAAGTGTCTTGAAAAGCATAGAGATGCCTGAGACCCAATCACTGCCCATACGTCTAAACCAGAATAATTGCAAGACATATAATAATATACAGAATAATTGCAAGGCATGTAATAAGACCAGTATGTCCTCATCACAAATCCTCTGTTATTTGTACATCTCCAGTGCTGAGAAATGAAAACTGATGTTCATAGCAAGATTTCTGAAATTCTTTCCTAATCATCAAGGGAAGAATAAACTTGGGCTTGATGTTCTAGTTATTTGGTTATGTCCCAAAGGTTGTTACCAAAGGTAGTTCTCGCGCATGGACAAGAATTGGTCCTCAGACATCTGAACCACACAAAGCTATATTCAGGAATCCTTGTCTTTCTTTTGCAGGACCTGGGAGGAAGGCAAGGTGCTCATCTTTGATGACTCCTTTGAGCACGAGGTATGGCAGGATGCTTCATCTTTCCGGCTGATATTCATCGTGGATGTGTGGCACCCAGAACTGACACCACAGCAGAGACGCAGCCTTCCTGCAATTTAGCATGAATTCATGCAAGCGTGGGACACTCTGGAGAGAGGCTGCCTTTCTGGTTCCATCTCCTTGGGTGTGAGGATAGAATTTCAAACACTAGGACTCTTAATCCCCTTGACTTGCAGCCTGAATAATTCTCAGCCTCCTGCTAGGGTTAGAAGACACTAAAGGGAATATTTGCCTCGCTACAATTCATTTAGGAAATGCCCTGCTGTGTGTCATCTCATGAAAGCAGTGGTCTTCTGCCAGTATTTAAGGTGAACATTTGATAGCTTCTACCTTACCAAAGATATTTTTTCCACATAGAATACATCTAATTCAGTGTATAAAGAGAACATATGTAGAAACTGTGAATGGATTGCTTTAGTTTGTAATTTTTCTATGCAGTTATATTTTTCTAGTGTAGCTAGACTATTTTGTCATCATGTACCACTACGTTTTTGTTGATTTTAATGACAAGCTGTATAAATGCTTTACTTCTAGCTGTTTAACGGTAGCATTACTGGGAAACTCAGACGTCCCTCTTTTAATTCTTCTTAGTAAAAGACACTCATGAAAAAAGCAGTTTTATTTTCCTAATACAAAAAAGAAAGAGGTCATTATGCCAGTGTCTATGAACTGTACCCATCCCAACTCTCTAGTCATTTGTTTTTTTTTTAATCTTGATTGAGATCCTCTTCTCACTATGCTAGTGGTGGGGATATTGACAAAATCCTATTTCTTTCAAAGAGGAACTTTTCACACTGAAAAAAGAGCATGGAATTATCTTATATTGTTATAGAAGTCCCAGATGTAAATTTTTATGCGAATTATTAGAGCTTCTGGGAAAAAAGTATAGTTCTTGGAAATAAAAATATGTTCTTTCAGGGTTAGGTGGATAGGTGGCTGCTAGGGTGTCAGGCTCCTGGCTGTTTCGCCATCCATGAGGCAAGGGCTGAGAATACAGTGTCTTTGCCTATGGTAGATTCATGTGAATGACAGGAAGCCAGCTCTTCAGTCTTGGAGATGATTTCTGCTACACTTCTGTAGAAATGTTAAGGATGGCAGAGTAAAAGGTTACCAAGAATGCCAGGATCTTTGTCCTGGGTGTAGGAGGTCCAGATTGCTTTCCTTTTTGATGAAAGAGTTTGGAAGACTGTCCCATCTCTCTGGCTTGAGAAGCCTCTGCCATTTTAAACATCGCTGTGAAATAGCAATTATCATCATCTATATTTAGTTTTAACATTACCCACAACATAGAAATAACAGTTAAAAATCGTCTTGCCTACTCATTCCAAAGATGAGCAAGTCATTAATTTAGTAAAGTATTAATGCATCAGATTTTGTATGTTTTGAATCAAAGCTAACTAGAAATGTTAGCTATAAGAATGTAATGATATTCATGCACTGAATTCTAAACGAATATGAACAAATATGCTGCAGGAATGGCACAGAGGTCACCAAATTTCATTCACAGGTAGAAAAAACGTGTGCTTTCTTTTCCATCTAAAAACAAAAGGAGACTTTCTTTATCTCATTTAAAGAACAGCTCTTTGAAATTGAAATTGACTCTTTTTGCTTGACCTTAAGGACATTAGCTTCCAATGGATAAGTTTGCAAAATACTTTTCCTGTTCTTTTGTTTTGCTGGTATTGAAAACATCCCACTAAATCAGATGAAGAGGCATGGGAGGAAAAATATCCAAATTAATAAATAAAATCGAGAAGAGAAGGCAAACTCTTGAAAAGTAAAAAGGTATTTGTGTCCTTCAGTATTTATTGAACAGAGGAAATAACTGACAAGGGCAATACAATTCAATGCTCATGTAGTCACATTCGCGTCACTTGTTGAATTTGGTTCTCATATGTATATTGCATACACATAAAGAAATTCAAACTATAAGTTGTCATTGTTGAGCCATCATCTTACATTCATGTAATGAAATTATGGAAGAGAGTAAAAACTAGCTCTTAACTTAGTAAATATGGTATTTAAAATCAGGTCACTACAGTAGGGTTCTAAGTATTGCCAATTGAAAAACTAGAAATGGCATTACTGTTGCAAAGTGTTGTCAATAATTGACTCCAATAGCATTGTAAATACTTGTATCCCATAACTATTTTAAACCCAAGCAATAAAATGGATTTTCTAATTCACTTTAATTCTTTCTTTCTCTTACCTATGTCTTGGTACATAAGAAAAGTGTTTCTGTCACTGCATTGGTAGAATTATTTCAATGTTATTATTTTTGTGATTTCCAATGTCTACACAAAAATGAATTAATTTAATTTATATTGTGATACAGCTGTTTGAGAAGTATTTTTAATTCTGTTTCAACTTTATTTCTCCAAGGGTATAATACGAAAGTTACTTCTGTTATTATTCTCTACCAATAGGGAAAAAAAATTAAAATATTAGATCCATTGGGAAAGAGATGTAATAAATAATTAAGATTAGTAATAACATTATCAGGGGTGATTTTGACGAGTTGAATAATCTCTTTCCCTTGAATTATTTAGCTAACAAATTAACTCTCCCAAATATTTAAAATGTAAAATCATATTTTACTGCCCATTATTAACTAAAATATTTTTGTTTGACATTGAGCACCAACTGGTCATACTAATAAATACCCATGTCATACAGATGGCTGGGCAAATAAGAGATATCTAAAAATATGCACCGGTCTTGGAAAACATGGCACAAGTAAGAATATCATATCATATGATGTCCATTTATTTTATATCTGATTTCTTTTGAATGGATAGTTAGGGACTCCATTTCTAAGGAGAATAGGTAAATAAAATGACCTTTGACATTTCATCTTGCATTTCTAGTCTTCTCTTATTTAGTACTTGCATATTTAACCATCCATATGGGTCTTGCTCCATGATTGAATATTTACCTTCGGAGCAACAACCACGTTCTTTCTCCACATCTTTAATGGTTGCAGGAGGGTTGGGGACAAGGGGTAAATGGTTTGATAGCACTTTTCTTTGCTGTAGTGACCCAGTTGAGACAACTGGAATGGATTCATTAATCACTGACATGTGTTTTCAATGAGACAGCTCCTCTGCAGACACACGCTGCACTAATGGGCTCTTGAACTGCCTTTGGAAACTCACATTGCTCAGATGAAATAATTGTATTTCATGTGCATGTGTCTTCCTTTAAAGTCAGCTCATGACAGTCAGCTAGTGGCCTGACAAGAGATGTGACATCAAAATAATTTTTTTGCAGGATATCAAAATAAGCAAACTTTGCAAATACCCAGACCTATGAGAACATGCTCTTAGGCTGAACAATTCAATGCTGGTGATGAGGTCAAAGGAAATAATTCAGTAAGAATGGAAATTACCAGAGATGCTATTGTCTCAGGGCTTTGTACTACATGAAACTTGACAGTGGTGTCTGCACAGTTTAACTCTGATACATTTACTTGGAAATGCACTTAATTTTCAAAAACCGGACAGGGTCCTTGTGTGATACCTCAGAAAAATTCTTGTCCTAATGCAGTGTGTGCATCAAATTTAGTTTTTTATTTTTTCAATTTATTTACTACCATAAATAGGAAGGATAATCTTTTTTACATAAATGCCTTGCATCATCCTCCAGTCCCCTCACTGTGGTGGGGGGGAAAAAAAAAGCATCTCTCAAGTCTTTGTCCAACTTTGGCTGCTCAGACCGATGGCTGGTGACAGTCACTGCAGGGGGTCAGGAGTGGAGGACCTTGTGTCAAGCAGAACACACGTGTCTGTGTGGGTCAGTTGCGCATGTGCTTCCTGGGTGGCTGATACCACTGAAGGCCAGTGTGCCGGAGCATTGGTGTGACTCAGGGTTCAGTCCAGAGCCAGGAGTGGCTGAGTGTTCTCATTCTCTCCCTTCTCCTCATGTTTCAGGGTCCCAGCTTCTACCACAGACTGAGATCTAACAAGAGGGGAGGGAAAAAGACAGAATTACAAACAATTCATGGTGACAATTTTGGAACCTTTGAAGACATCTGGATTTTATATTTCTCTTTTTAATAGACACTCAAAAATTAACTAGGTGCAGTGGCACATGCCAGTAATCCCAGCTACTCAGGAGGCTGAGGTGAGAGGATCACTTGAGTCCAGGAGTTTGAGGCTGCAGTGAGCCATATTGTGACACTGCACTCCAGCCTGGGTGACAGAGGTAGACCCTGTCTCCAAAATAAAAATAAGAAATAAAGACACCCAAAATAACTGCATAATGTGTCCCCTTTCATATCTCTGTTTTTCTTACTTTTGCTTGCTATACCATATTTTTATGGCAAAAAAGCATTTTGGAGTATTGGAATATTCTTTGCAGTGATCACTTCTCTTGGTAAAAGGGACATATGTATTCTAGCCACACTCTGCCCCAGCATCTAAATATCCTGTGTACCTTGAGATATATAAAGTTTGTTGAATTTTTAATGTTTTAGTGTACCTTTTAAACCTTTTGTCTCTGAGAGTCACTGGAAACTATCATGCATGATGTTAAGACTATGAATCAGATGGTAAAGTTAGACTCTGTCCCTTACTGGCTGGGAAGCTAGGGGAGTTCTTGAAACTCTCTGGACCTTGATTCTCTCACCTGCATATTACAAGTATTACCTACTTCCCACAGTTGTTGATAAGGACTACAACTAATAATATGCATAGAGCATTTGGCATGAAATTATAGTTAAAACTTATGAAGCACTCTTATGAACAACCACTATTGCAATACTAGTAATGATCATTAGTTTTTGATGTGTCCTTTTATATTGAAGTAATAATGATTTTTTCTGTTTATAATATGAATTAAACCAAATTATTTTTCAGCTTACAGATAAAAGATTATAAAAAGAGTTATGCAGCAGATATTTAATAAATGTTCACAACTAAAAACATTATTATGAAAATTGTTAAATTGTTCAAATAAGTAAAACTTACATATATGTGCAATAAATTGTTAACTCAGTAGACCTGGGGTGCCCAAACCCTACACCTTACAAGTTTTCAAGACTGGCCTTTGGCTCCTCTAAGCCCTTAGAATAGCCTACCTGATAAGAAGATCTTTGTATATCTGAGACCTTAGTTCATGCCAAGTAGTTTATGCTAACAGTGTGATTTATAGTGCATGCTTACTTTTGTATGTCTGGGCTTTTAGGTCACACTGTATCAGTTTGACCCTTTTAAGGCAGTAAGAGTGTCAGAGGTGTTTGAACCAGAGCAACTCCATCTTAAATAGGGGCTGGGTAAAATAAGGCTAAGACCTGCTGAGATCATTCCCAGAAGGTTAAGGCATTCTTAGTCACAGAATGAGATAGGAGGTTAACAAAAGATACAGATCATAAAGGCCCTGCTGATAAAACAGATTGTAGTAAAAAGCCAAACAAAACCCACCAAACCAAGATGGCGATGAGAGTGATTTCCAGTCACCTTCACTGCTACACTCCCACCAGCACCATGACAGCACCAGCACCATGCCATAGCAACATCAGCAAATTAACCTATATGGTCTAAAAAGTGGAGGCATGAATAATCCACCCCTTGCTTAGCATATAATCAAGAAATAACCATAAGAATGGGCAACCAGCAGCCCTCAGGGCTGTTCTTTCTATGGTGTAGCCATTCTTTCATTCCTTTACTTTCTTAATAAACTTGCTTTCACTTTACTCTATGGACTTACCCTGAATTCTTTCTTGCACGAGATCCAAGAACCCTCTCTTGGGGTCTGGATTGGGACCACTTTCCAATAACATCTTTCTGGTAAACCACGAAGGGATGATACTGAGGAAACCCCTGACCAAAGACTAACGTTGGGTAAGTAAGTGGTGGGGTCTGGTAACAAGAGGGGATGGGGGAAGGCTGAGGACTGAGCAGTTAAGATCAGTCACAAAGGTACTGTATGCCCATGAGACTGACCCCCCCCCCATAAAAACCTGGACACCAGGGCACAGGTGAACCTCCTTCATTGACAACACTTTGCAGATGTTGTCACACATCTTTGCTAAGAGAATTAAGTTCTGTTTATGTGATTTTACTGGAAGGACAACTGGAAGCTTACAGCTGGTCCTTCCTGGACTCCTCCCTACACATGGCCTTCCATTCCTGATGGCAACCTATATCCTTCTCTGTAATAAACCACAACTGTCAGTCTAACAACTTTTCTGTGTCCTGTGGGTCTTTCTAGTAAGTTAGGAAAACATTACTAAAATTATCAAATACAGAAAAGGGTGGTCTTCATGACCCCCTCAACACAAAGTATTAAAACACTATGTTTGCACATGGTATTGTTCTAAGAAGTTCTTGACATATATTAGCTTATTTCATTTTCACAACCCTTAGTTGTGTATTAACATGTATTTACATTGACATATATTAACATTTCATTTTCACAACCCTTAGTTTTTATAGATGGAAAAAACTAAGGGACTGAGAAGTCAAATGATGTATAAAAGGTAACACAAATAGAAGGTAGAGAAGTTGCCAGGTTTATTACCAACACACAGCTCCTGGGTATACCAAAGGCCACAGAGGTGTTTAACTAAACCATCTAGTGTTCCTTCCACCTCACCATAAAAATCATTGTTGGTTTGCTTAAGTTTCCTGTCTCCTTTCAAGATATGTATGTACTGTGGAAAGGATAAAGTTAAGAACTCAAGAAGCAAATCAGTACAAGTGTCTCAAAAAAATTTATTTCTACTGTAACTATCAATCCATTCAAACAATCCAATCTTATATACCAATCTGGACCTTTGAAAGTGAAATGGACTCATGGACTCATTTACTGCTAGGATGGGACAAAGGAAGGAAACCCTAGGTTGTAGTTTAGCCCCAGCCCCCTAACACATTTCCAGTGCATTTTTCTCTTTGTTTAAGCCCAGTGTGCATGTGGGGAAGGGAGAAGGGTAGGTTTGTATGAGGAACAGAAAAACAGAAAATCCAGAGGCATTAAAACAAACAGCAAGCATGAAGACAACCAGGGGACCACAACCACCGACACAGGCCAACCTCCCTCCAGCACCTTGGACAGCTGCCCACCTGTTTGACCTATGGACCCTGTGGAGATGGAGAATATTGGTGGCCATCTACTTTTACAGACCTTAAACTCCATTTACCTTCTGTCATATGACTTCACTTTATTTCACAACATGGCATGTGAACCACAGTCACAGAATTAGAGGGAAACAGTAACTCGTCTAGACCAACCTGATAGGAAATCTTCAGTAAGGAGTCATGCAGCCTCTTCTCGAACATAACCAACTTGAGAAACCTGCTCCTCCATGCCCCTAAAGAGGCAACTCAGCTAGGAAATCATTCCTTACATTGAACTCAGATCTGCCCTTTCTACACTTCTATGTGCAATTTCTGGTTCTTTCTCCTGGAGCCACTAGAGTAGATGCAAGTACCTTTTAGCCCTCCCACACCCGCCCAGCCAAGGCTAGTCAGATTCCTCTTGTGCCAAAGTTTCTAAAACTGGACACCTTAGCACTCTCCTGTATCTCTTCATCAACTGGCTGGGTTGCCTGCATACTCCTGGTGTGACCTCAGAATAGAGTAAAATAATTGCTTCACCTTCTTGATTTTTTGTTTGTTTTTTGCCCTGTTTGCTTCTGTTGAAGTATTTTAGAACTGCATTAGCCTTTCTGGCACTGATACAATACAACCAAAGGGAAATCTGACTGTATTTACACATCCTGCCATGCTGCTGTTAACCATTTCTCTCCCATCTCAAAGGTACATGGTTGGGTATTAAATTTCATTTTCTTGAATTTGCCTCATGTTTCTAATCTATCTCCATCCTTTTGGATCTTGAAATTTGTTACCCATACAAAGGATTATCTGTGATTTTTGTGTTTTGGATCTGTTTCAAAACTTTCCCTTTCCCTGTTTTGGGAGCCACTATGAAAAGAAAATCAAATTCTCAAATAATGAGTTTTTAAATAATCACTTATTCACACACTCATGCTAAGAAATATTCGTGAACATCTGCCATATGCAACGGACTATGAGCAATGTGCCAAAACCTTTATTCTTTTGTGGAAATACTGCTTCAGTTATCCAGCCATAGACCCACAAACAGACTTAGAATCACTGTGACAGGCACCCCCATTACCTAGTCAGAGGAGAGGCAGTTTTTTGGGGGAAGGTGTTAGACATGAAAGGAAAGGAATGAAGAAAAAAATTGTCTTTCACACATTATTCATAGTTCTTGTTCAGGTAGCCAACTTTCACTTCCTCCTCCACATGATGTCAAATTGGGATCTACATGATTTCTTCTAATAGATTTACTGGCAGCACAGTCCCAGAATGCAGGCTCTCTTACCTCCACCAATAAACTGTGTGCCGTGGTTGAATAGTGAGTAGCAATAGGACAACTCTAAGACACAGAGGCCGAGGAACTAAACATAACTTTTTATTTTTTGGTTTACGTTTTCCTGAGTGAGAAGATGACCATATAGTCTTTTTACTTTCAGCATGACATAATTCTTGTTACCTGGTCACACAATAAACATTTGATATAAGTAGCACATTATGTTATGAAGTATTTTAAATTCACTGTAAAGAAATAGAAAGTAAATGTTGCTTTTCAAAACCTCTAGAAAAAAAGAAATAAAGCCAAGAGAAACAACCTTTTAAATCTCGCCCTCAGTACATTCAGCTGATTCAAAATGCTCTCCGGGAAGACCAATCAACTGCTCACTAACCAACATGTCTCCACCACTTCTAAACAGAGTGCTTAGGAATTCTGCACTTAGTACATTAACTATGGAGAAGCCACTTGCTTTGAGGCTTTGTTGTCCTGATCACTCTTGGTGGTAATCTCTTCATTCAGTGACTTTGACTTCTCACAAGAAGCTTAACACATCTGCTAAAACAAACATTTCTCTAGGGTTCTCTTTCCAACACTGAAAGTCAGCTTAACCCCAAGGGCAGGCAGGGGAGTGATTTGAGTTATTTCAGCCATCATTATCTCAGTGGTGGAGCAGGCAGCTCTAACAAGGCTTCATTGTAGCCTAGATAGCCATATTTTGTTTTCTTGCTATTCTCTCTCTCTCTCTCTCTCTCTCTCTCTCTACCCTTCTTTACTCTACCCTCCCTTACTTCACCATCTCCCTTTCTCTCTTTCCTCTTTCTTCCCCAAAATTGGAACTTTCCCGACTTCATTAAGGATCTATGGCTGTGGATTTTTATTGATTCTAGTAGTGATCAATGCTTATGAAGAACCAGATGAAAATGGAAAATGTTGGCCATGATTCAGTCCATTCTGCACACAGACTTACAACTGGACTGAGAGTTCTGCTTTCAGGTCTACTTTTATGTTCAAAAATTTATTTAGTTACCTTATCTCAACAGCTAACATTCACTTTTTCTTCTTCTTACTAATGCCCTGCATTGCCTTCTTGAGCTATGTGGACCCCAATAAAGGCACAGGAATGCTGCTCTCCAACCCCAGCATTCACCAAGAGTCATAGAGCACCCCAGCTGCAAGGAACCTCAGGGGTGATTCAGTCAAACCTGCATTTGAATCAGGTTCTACCCATCTGTTTTCCAGGATCAACATCATCATTTCTTCAGGAACTATGCCACAGTACCAACTTTCTTTCTTAAAGTCAACAACAAACTTGGTTTTATGGAATAACACAGAATTGCCTAATATCTTAGTGAGCCTATGTAAAGACTTCTAAATAGGAAGAAATACGTTTTTAGAAAGGTATCTTCAAATAATTCTAAGTAATTCTGCTCAGTTTTTCTCCCCCAAATAACTTTAAGTGTCAAGGAAATTCCCCAGAGAAGCTCCAGTGTGAGCTTGAAGAATGATGGCTCCGTCGCTTGCTTTGTGATCTTGGGTGAATTCGGTCTCCTCGTGTGTAAAATGAAGATAGGATAGTGGCCACATCATGGGTGCTGGGGATGATGAGGATTAGATAAATTAAGGTGTGGAAAGCATTTAGCTCAGTGTCAGCTGGGTATACACAATTGTTCTTTTTAGCTCTTCTTATTCTTCCCTATTTGCAGATAAGAAAATTAAGGTCCAGGAATATCGATTGATATTCATTTACGAATTTAGCCACAAAGCATGAATTGAACTCAAAATTGCCATGGCCCCACTAAAAAACTTACAAGAGAGAATTGTGTGTACTGACACATTATGTGATGTGATAATACATGAAAAACTAACGTTTCAAAATGGATGAAGTCTAGTATTTTAAAACATCAAAATAATTGATAAAATAATTCCACATAAAAGCTAACCTTATTACCTTACTTAATATCTTTAAGTTTTTAGAAGTAACACAGAAATTTCTTAGTAATTATTTCTGTAGCTTCAGCGCAATATAGTTATGGTTGTTTTCAACTGTGTAAAGCCATGAAATTTCTTTCTACTATAATGCATTCAATAGTAACCTTGATAAGGAGACTTAAGGAATATTTGTAGGACATGTATTCTTCTGTTCAGCTACCAAACTCTTCATAATCAGAATCATCCTAGCAGGCAAAATGATTGTGCTCACTGGGAACAATTAATGTTTACTGAATCCGATAAATAATTTTTTTAAGAGAAGCCTAAGCAGCAAATCTTTTCCCTATCAAAGTAAACAAAATAACAAATAAACCTCTCTCTGCTTTGACAATACAATTTGCCACAATTTACTGAACTGGAAATATAAGAAAACAGTCCAAAAAAATAAATGTTCTATAACTTTTGAAGCAAACTATTTTTAGAGTGAGCCAAACATTCAATTCCCAGCACTTGCCTACATGTACTTTAACTCATGTATCAAGTATTTCTACCAAAATGTGGTGGGCTTGGACATTGTCTGCCCATCTTGTAAAAAAGAAGAAAGACCCCCCCCAGAAAAAAAAAAACATGTGCCCCTTCAGAAAGGATGGAAACAGGTGGGTTTCATGAAAACTGCACTGTCCGATACAGAGCCCTGACCACAAGAGGCTACTGAAGACTTGAACTTGGGCCAGGTTGAATGGAGATGGACTGTAAAAGGTAATGTACACACCAAATTTTAATGACTTAGTACCAAAAAAAAGTAAACTATCTCATTAATATTTATTTAAATCACACAGTGAAATTATAATATTTTGGATACATTAGGTTAAAGAAAACATTAAAATTAATTTCACCTGTTTCTCTGTATTTTTGTAACATGTCTATTAGACAACTCAAAATTACATATGTGACTCACATTTTTCCATCGGATAGCATTGGTCTGGAGCCTCATTTACTCCATTATGCTTGTGACTGAACCTAGAATAATCTAGTAATCCTTATTTAGAAGTCTATAGTCATGTTAAAGAGCTTCGGTGACAACATCAGTGTCTGACATCACTAGCACTCGCCGTTCTAAACGCTTCCCATGTATTAGCTCATTTAGTTCTCAAACTGACACTCACAAAGCGCCCCTCCTGTCCCAGTGACAGGAGAGCCATGTTCTTAGCATCACTGTTGTCGTTAAAATTCTAACTGGAAAGAAACTTTAGGTTAGACTCCATTCATCTGTTATCATTTAGATAAAGGTGAAATTGTACTTGTAATTGTATCTCAAAATAAATAAATAATATGAATAAAACTCGAGGAAGTAACAGTTGTCTGTGCTTTTTCCATTTGCATGTGTTCGTGCTATTTTGTTTAGCCAAAATATAATTTCTCCTGCTTTTTTGATCAAGTTAACACCACCTAGTTTTAAGGACACCTGAAGAACAGTTAGCATTCTTAGCCCTTCAATATTAGTTTCCCTCTTCTGTGAGGTTACAGCATCCAGGGAAATTGCTATTGCAACATGTAGTGCAATATAAAGAAAGTTCGAATTTAATCTCTCAATAAATTATGCATTTCTTATTAAAAAATCTTCAGGAAATAATATAAACCACTTGAAAAAATAAGCTCTTTTTGAAGATGTTATAGCAAAATTAACATTAACTTTATGACTGCAGATGATTGTGGCTGCTCATGATAAGGGCCCTCTGAGAGGTAGATAAAGTGAGAGCAGTGGGCTATGGTTTGGGCACCTCTTCTTGTCACTCATGTCACTAACTTGCTGTGCCACTATGAAGCAGCTCACACAGCTACTCTGACCCCACATAAAACAATGATCTTCAACAAGATCACATTTGTAGCCACAAGTTTCTGTGAATACTACCAGACTGGACTACAATCACCAATTGTTCTTGAAAATAATTAGATTTTATTTTTCAAAATTCTACAATTCACACTTTATGTTAATTTGTTCAAATAGTCTAAGTACTTCTCTACCTCAACATTTGCTTTAACTTCCTTCTAGAAAAGCCTAGAAAGTCTAAAAATTACACAAGGTTGGCCTTTCCTAAAGTTAGGATGTGCCCAATACATTTAGGTTTCATGAATCAAAATGATTTCCTTTTTTTTTTTTTCTCTTTGAGATGGAGTCTGGCTCTGTCACCCAGGCTGGAGTGCAGTGGTGCGATCTTGGCTCACTGCAACCTCTGCCTTCCAGGTTCAAGCGATTCTCCTGTCTCAGCCTCAAGGAGAGTAGCTGGGATTACAGGCACCCACCACCATGCCTGGCTAGTTTTGTATTTTTAGTAGAGACGGGGTTTCACCATGTTGGCCAGGCTCGTCCTGAACTCCCGACCTCAAGTGATCTGCCCACCTCAGCCTCCCAAAGTGCTACGATTACAGGCATGAGCCACCGCGCCCAGCTGATTTACCTACTTTATTTATTTATTTATTTATTTATTTATTTATTTATTTTTTGAGACAGAGTCTTGCTGTGTCACCCAGGCTGGAGTGCAGTGGCATGATCTCAGCTCACTGCAATCTCCACCACCCAAGTTCAAGCAGTTCTCCTGCCTCAGCTTCCCGAGTAGCTGGGACTACAGGCATGTGCCACCATGCCCAGCTAATTTTTCGTATTTTTAGTAGAGATGGGGTTTCACCAGGTTGGCCAGGATGGTCTCAATCTCTTGACCTGGTGATCCACCTGCCTCGGCCTCCCAAAGTGCTGAGATTACAGGTGTGAGCTACAGAGCCAGGCCCGATTTACCTTTTATAAATGTTTTTTTACTTCCATAAATTTCTTTGGTTTTTTTGTTTGTTTGTTTGTTTGTTTTTGTTTTTGTTTTTTGTTTTTTGTTTTTGCCAGAGTTTTGCTCTTATTGCCCAGGCTGGAGTGCAGTGGCACAATCTTGGCTCACTGCAACCTCTGCCTCTCAGGTTCAAAGCATCAAAGCATTCTCCTGCCTCAGCCACCTGAGTAGCTGGGACTACAGGAGCACATCACCACATCCAGCTAATTTTTTATTTTTAGTAGAGACGGGTTTCACCATGTTAGCCAGGCTACTCTTGAACTCCCGATCTCAAGTGATCTGCCCACCTTGGTCTCCCAAAGTGCTGGGATTACAGGTGTGAGCCACTGTGCCCAGCCCGACTTCCATAAATTTCTAAATGTTAAATTGAGAGCTGCCAGGTGCTACTTAATGGCTATTTGCCTGTGTCCTTGTTAAAAATGTTTTAGTTTCTTTAAAGTATTGTATTGCTACAAGTGGTCTGCCCTCAGGTTGCAATTTCCTGCTGCAGAGAGTAGCTCCCACTAAGCTCTTTTAAGTCTGAACTGTAATGACCAAGGGTATTCCAGATGTGCACCACAATTCTAAGCAGCACTCAGTAACTCTTGTTTGACACACCTGAAATCAGTTTAATACCATTTTGGAAAAGAAGATTTCAATATACACTTTATTTGGATATTTTAAGAAATATGTACAGGAGTGTTCATATCTCCACAGCAGTTCTTCATCATCACCATCAACAACCACAACCATTTGTTGAACACTTACTACATGCCAGGTTCTGCACTAAGTATTTAGTCTGCATTATCTTTGTTTAATCTTCACAATAATCTTTATCTGTCATGGTTGCAGTGTAAAAAATAAAAATAAATACAATAAATAAATAAATATTCACAATAATCTGAGCTGGGTATTGTTAATTCCATTTTGCAGATCAGGAAACCGAGCCTCCAATAAGGTAATGAATACGTGCAAGTTTCCACAGTAAGTTGTGGAACTAGAACGGGAACCCAGATCTGATTCTACAGTCCCCATTCTTAAGCACTATCTCTTGCACTATACTATACAAAAAATACCTACAACTTGGTAAGAAACCAAAGGACATGAACATGTATATTCATATTAGTAAATGTTAATATTGAAGTTCTCATAGAACCATTTTTCTCATTGATGTTAATGAATCCAATAGTTTATATTAATCAGCTGTTAATTTATAAAAAGTTTGTTTTAGGCACAGCAAATGAAATAAAAAAAATAGATCATCATTGAGAAAAAAGAATGCATAGGTTATAGAATCATACTTTATCTCTAATCATCAACAGGGTATTATTTAATAATACTTCAAGATCCTGTCTTCTAAATGTACTGCATTCACCCAAATATCTGACAGCATCTATAAAGAACTGCAATCCATCAACACTGAACGTAAATGAGACTCGAGAAAGGGAGTGGATTAGACTTAACTGAGAACAGAGTTCAGATGCCAGAAGACACACCCGTCCTGGAACTTGGAGATGGGGAGGAAGGAATGGGAGAAGGGAGCCAGGGAAGGCCACCACGGAAACTGGCAGCCGCAGCTGGACATTCTGCTTAATTTACCTACAAAAGGGCTTATTGCTTTTTATGAAACTACGCATTCCTGCCATATTAGCTGACTCGTCTCAGTTTTTCTTCTGTAAAATAAGGATAAATGGTTGCCATATTCTCCACAGGGCCATGAAAGATAAAAGATACAATAAAGTGCTTGGAGCTCTTTGAAGGAGAATTTATTTAAATCAGAAGTGTTTATCATTTTATAACACTTCCTTGGGTATCATATTTCTGAGCATAAACTACTGATACTCTGCCATATCTGATAACAGAGATAGCCATATTTACCCACTTGAAGAAAATCAAGGAAAAGACAAAAGACTGAGAAAATAGATATGGAGCAGTGGATTATTTACATTATAAAGTTACTCTTAATTTTACTGAGCAATTCCCCAAGAAAATTCCATTAAACAGAGTCACCATCATAGTTTGAAGTGTGAGAGCATTCAAGGTCATAACTAGTGTGTGTTGTGCCCAAATCCTTCATAGGAACCCCAGGTATCAGCATGAGATGTATAGAAGCCTTAGAGGTTCAAAATTCAATGTGTGGAGGTTTATTGACTTTTGAGGAGTGGAATGCACTACTGCATACATTTTTGGTGTGGGTTCAGGTGTTCTGAGATGGTCAGAAGGAGTGTTAAATCCATGCATTTCAATCATGTGGATATTTCTGGAAGGTTTTTTTCTACTGCCAATCATAAAATAGCAACACAGAAAATGACTACAGGTGCTTGCACCACCTGCTTTGAACAGTCATCTTCCATTAGAATTAGACTGGCACAAAGAGCTGCCAGTCAGTTTCACAGCATCCCTAATTATCACACTCCCTCTGAAATTGGGTGCACATGCTCAGTGCAGTTACTTTGGTAGAACAAAATATGGTGTTCTGAAGCAGATAGAGAAATGCCAGAAGTTGTTAATGGCTGACGAAATGTTGATGACTCACTCCCTCTGCAGGATGAGTTTGAAAAGGATGGCTAGTGTTACTGGTAAAAACAAGTTTCATAGTTACGTTTTTTGAGTCAAATGACAGTTTATTAGTGGATCTTCTTTGGCATTACCAGATTAGCCTAAATATAAATTTTCTTCTTATATATCTGCATCCTCCCCACTAGGGATGGGATTTGGGGAACAGTGCAGTGCACGAAAATTGTGATGGAGGAACTTGCTTTTCAACTGTCTTAAAGACAGGATAGAATTTGGGCTGGCAGGAATGAGAACATACATCCAAAACAGTAGTTAAAGCAAAAGTAAATCCCCCAAAAAGGTACTCTACAAACTACTGAAGAATGAATGAGTGAATACACAAATAGTGTGAGAACATGATGTTGGAGACAGCATTTTACTTAGAGTAAAAAGAACTGAATTTAAAATATTTTGCCACCTACTAGCTCTATGATCTGAGGTAAGTCATTTAACTGCTCTGCGCCTCAGCCACTTCATCTATAAAATGGGCATAATAACCTATCTATTCTTACCTAGTTTAAATGTATTTTTAAATCTGTATTTTTTGTTTAAATTCTCAAAACTTGAAAGGCTCAGTTTTCAAGAACCCTCAGAACAAGTCCAGGAAACATCGTATTGCAGTCTGACATGTGGGAAACGACTACACTCTAGGGCCGTGGCACTCAAACTGTGGTCCCTGGGCCCTCAGCATGGGCAGAGCCTGGGAGCTGGTTAGAAATGCAGATTCTCAGACCCAGCCCAGACCTACTAAATCAGAATCTGCATTTTAACAAGATCTCGCTGCTTTGTATGCTCATTAAAAGTTTCAAAGCTTTGCTCTAGAGCTAGCAACAGCTCACACACAGGTAGGAAACACCCCAAGTGAATTGGAATAGTATCTTAATCAAATCAACAAATATTTCTCAATCCCTTATTAGCGCCAGGCATTAGTTTAGGTGCTGGGTCGCAGGACTGCACTAATCAGATAAGCCTCAGCATACACAGTTGGTGGGGGCTGATAGAGACAACGAACACATAGGCAAACGGGAAATTTTGGAAAGGGTAAGTGCAAATGAATGAGGGTGGCAGGGAAAGGGGTCATGATACTTTAGTGAGGATGCACCTCCAGCAAGAAGAGTCACTAGCAATATGATGCACCTGTAGCGGGACCAGTTATTCCTCCTCATTTTTTCACCTGGAGCAAGAATTCAATGCTTCCTTTCTACTGTTGCTCCACAGTGACCTCCTCAACTCCTCCATTTTCAACACTACAATTCCTTATTCAAGCACAAAGATGTATTCTATCTGCAGTATAAGGTACACAAAGGATTATTGAGATTCAGTTTGAATCATTGTTTTACGTTAGTTCAAATTAAAAGTTAATTTCAAAATAACGTAAAAGTCAGATTTTACAGTAATACATCCAGATCAGTAGCCTGAACTATGATTTTAATCAAACACCAAAGACTAACTAGATGAGTTCTTGTGAGAATAGTTCTACCAGCATTGTCCCTTTTTGTTCATTAATTCCTTCATTTATTCTTCATTAATGGAATATGTACTGGACATTTATTTCTGGCCTGCCTCTGAGCAAGGCATGAGAAAAAAAACTAAGCAAAAAGCAAACATGCTACCTGTCCCATTGAGGTACCTCTTTCCGAAGCTGAGCTTCCTTTCTGTGTTCTTGTTCCCATTCCCTCTGACCCCATTGGAGGCATTGCTCCCCCATTTGTTTTATTTTTTATACACCAAATTGCAGAGCTAGGGCTTAGGGGGATGGACTGCTGCACATTTTCCATTAGCTCATGTTAGTCAGTAACTGGTAATGTGTCTACCTCCTTACTCAGCCTTCACAGGTCAACAACACCTATGTCCCCTTATGTGTGAAGCCCGTCCTAGCTTCCTTTCCTTTCTTCTAAACCGAGAATGTATGATCAGGCACTTCAGTCTTTCTCTTGGGCATTCACTGAGCTCCTTTAATCAAATCCCAGCTCTGGATGACTCCAACAATATTCCTCTCCCATGTCAGCTACAGAGCAGCTGAGAAATACAGATCACACTACCCAAGAATACAAAAGTCACTGTAAACTCATTATTACCCCTCCTACCAACCCTTAAAACAGCATTCCCATTCGATGTTTCCCTCAACGCAATTTCAAGCCCATGCACGTCTGTATCATTTCACCTAAAAACTCTTCTGTACCCTAGTCTAATCTCACTCTTAAGACTTGCCCTGCTTCACTGGGAAAATAAAACCCGCGGGAACTTCTCAGCTTTGGGGTACCACCGGCACAGGTGCCTGATTACTATAAAGAGAACTTCTTGCTCTTAGAAAAGCAACAACTTCCTCCACTCAGGCTCGGGGTCCTAACCCATCTCACCTGCTTGGTGTTACCAATTGTTCCCTCTCCTACACCTTCCAATTCTCCCTCTTTACTGAATCTTTGCTATTAGCATTGAAAACGTATTCCCATTTTCAATAAAAGAAGAAGATGAAGAGGAAGACAAAGTCAGAAAACAGAAGAAAATAGAAAAACAACAAAAAAGTATTCTGGATCCTCACATGCCTCTGCAGATACAAATATCTTCCCCATCTTCACAGGCAAACCTCACAAAATAAATGCTTATAGTCTCTCTCCCTCTGCTCACCTCCTACCTACTTCTGAGCCCGTTGCATCTTCATAACCACCCATGTGACTCCACCACAGCTCTTGTGAAGACTTCCTATGTCTTTCAAGTCATTATGTCCAATGGATACCTTTAAATCTTCGCCTTACTTGGCTTTTCAGAAGCAGTAAATAGGGTGGATTACTCCACTCTTCCTGAAATCTTCACTCTATTCCTTTGGCTTCTGTAACACCACATCTAGTTTACCTCCTACCATTCTCCATGTTCCTTGGTGTCTTGTGCTGTATGACATTCAAATACTGAACTTCCTCTCAGCTCAAACCTAGGCACTCATTCATCTTTTCTTTCTACAAGCTCTCTCTAAGAGTTCTCCTCCATTCCCATGGCTTGCATTTGCTTCTTTATGCCTTTGAGTTCCTGATTTATATGCCCATTCCAGAATTTTCTCCTGAGCTTTAGAACCAGGTATCCAACAGCCTACATGACTACTCTAGCCAGATACCACACAAGCCTTCTCATTAATCATGTCCAACACTGAATTCACAATCATCTCCCCAGTCAGCACCTCTTCCAGAATTCCTTATCTTGGGAAACGGGACTGCTTTCTATCCAGCAGCATCGCATCTTTTACATATGCAAAAGACCCCTGGTCATTCCTGAAGCATCTTACCTTCATCCCAATATCCACTTGATCATCAGGCCTTGTTTATTCTATTCACTAAATATTTTTTAGTCCATCTTCTTCTCTGCACCTCCACGCTCAGTACTCCGTTCCAAGCTACAATGATCTCCTACATGCACCATTACAGTAGCCTCATACAGCCTTCTTTTACTATTCTTTCCACCTCCAATTTGTTCTCCTCACAACAGAGTGAAAATTTTAATAAACATATCTATTCATCGCACTTATGGGCAAAAACCTTTCCGAAACTGTCCATTGCTTGTAGGACAAAGTCCAATATTAATATCTGCCCTATGCAGCTCTGCACGGTGGGCCCCTGTGCATTGCCCCAGTCATTTTCCCTCTTGCTTTCTGCTCTCCAACATTTCTGGTCTTTTTTTTTTTAATTCCATGAATTTCAGATGTCATCAATTGTAGGACATGTCCTAATTCCGGGGATTTTTAACGTGATGGAAAATGCATCTTATAATTAATTTGTAAAACACAGTAGTTCCTGACACTGGCTCTTCCAAATGCAGAGTGTTTGCTCCCAATCCCACTCCCACACCTCCCTTTTTGCTTGGTGTACTTTTCTCATATTCCAGTTTCCAGCTTATGTGTGACTTCCTCAGGAAAGTGCTTCCAGAATCCCACCCAAGACTAGGTTAAGATCCTGCTTACACACCTGTACCCTCATGGTACACTCTAACTTTTCAAAGCATTTATGGTGACCGCGAAACAGCTGTTTGTATGGGTAATGTGTTTAAAGTCTGTCCCCCTTCATAGACCACAGACTCAGAGACACTGCAGGGGCAGTGTCTGCCGGGTTAACCACTCTATCTTCAGCGGATAACACCTGCACTGACTTCCTTTAATCCTCACAGCACAATAATAAGGTAGATCTATTAATATCTCCTTTATAGAGAGGAAAAGTAGGTCACAGAGAGGTAGCTACTCAGGTCACACAGCTATTAATTTGAATGGATAAAATCTGATTACAGATTCTGTTATCTTAACTGCCCTCTATCCTACTTGTGTATAATGTATACTCAATGATTATTGAATAAATGAATAAAATTTTCAAAAAGTATTTTAAATGTTAATGGAAATTCAAAAACTGGGAGAAATAATGAGACTAAGGAGTTGGTTATTGATAACCTTAGAGACAATTTCAAACTCTAATGAAACATTGATTACAAAGACCATGTCTTACTCCTTTATGGTTGGTTGACGATATCTTCCTCATCACTCTACAAAATAGAGTGTTCCTCACAGCATTTACTGTTACATGATTTTTCCTTTCTGTCTTCTCTCTTTCCTTTGTTGTTTCCTCCCTCTCTCTTTTTTTATTTCCCTCCTTCTCCTCCCCTCATGTCTTTTTTTACCTTCTCTCTTTCCCTCCCCTCTCCAGAAACTACGTCATGAGCACCTATTATACACTAGGGAATAAGTGAGGCACAGTGGTAAATAAAACAGCACCATCCCCACCCTTGGAAAACATACGATCTACAGAAAGGAGATTTAGTACACAGGTAAACAAATAAATACATAATTATAGAATCGTGGTCCCTATTAAGACAGAAACAGAATTCAGTGATAGAGACTAGCTGATGGGAAGAGAGGGGCATGGGGAAGGGGATGAGAGCCCTTGAGAGGAGTAGAGGTATAAACTGCACCCAATGAATGAGGAGCTGGCATGAGCAAGGGGAAGAGCATGCTGGAGTAGTGCTGTCCTGGAGCGAGTACAAGCCCTAGGATGTGGAAGGAGTGGATGGAAACCAGAGTGGCGGGGGCTGTGTGTGCCCGGGAGGGGCTCGCGGGAGGCCAGGGGAAGGCTTTGGAGGGAGTTAGGTGGAGGAGAAGCATCATCATGACTTCAAAAATTACACTCAAGACCACAGGGATAACAATTTAGATTTGAGGGCTGGAGAAAAAGGAGTAACACGAATAAAGACCCAACAAAAATGTAATTGTCCTCCAGGCCAGGGGGCAGGCTCAGACTGGGAGGGGACTGACAAGTAGGGAATGAGGGCTCCTGTAACTGTAAAGCCCTTGGCAGACCAGGAGGAAGGGAGGCCAGGGTGCTATGTTGCTAATTCCTCCCTCTTCTTGGTTTTGCTTTCTGTGGCCCGCTCCCACGGTGCCTGCCCATGCTCTGGGTGCAGGGCTCCAAGGGTACAAAAGCCTTATATTGACCCTATGCAAATACTAAGGCAAAGAAGAGGGAAAGAGGCAGTATAAGTCTGACTTCTAACCAGGAACTCAAGGCCCCTCCTTTCAAGTCACCATGCGTAATCATTGTCTGCTTCTCTGCTAGGGAGTTAGGATTTTTCATTTTTAGTGAGAAAACTTTTATTTGGAAAGAAATCAAAACCATGACAAAATGGCAAGCCCTCTACACAACGCTGGGAAGGAAAGAAAGGTAATAGCCATCATACTGTTTTTCTGTGGTGCTCTGCAGTTGACTTTCTCACTCTGCTGCCTTCTGACCCTAACAGCAAGCCCGGAGATCTTGCACATGTTACATCCACTCTGTAGTCAAGGAAACTGAGACTCAGCAAGGTTACATGACCTGCCCAAGGTATCATAAATAAAATAACCAGTGTAAGAAAATGACCAGACAGGAAAATGAAGACACATAGAGAGGAAAAGACCAGTGTAATCATGGCCTCAAAGTCACAAGGCTGAAACAAGCCTGCGAGATCAGGATGTTGGGCTGTGTACGTGGAGCCCTGGGGGCCTATCATGAACAGCCGCAGAGCACAGTGAGGGCGCTTGCTGGTGCTGATCACCATGACGACAGGAACCCTGAGAGATGTGTTCTAAGTGCGGCTGTGAAGGAGTTTCCAATGAAGTGCTTGAAGCTCCACAATGCTCATTTATGGGTTTGACATAAAACTCTAATACCACCATTTGAACATCTTAAGCTCAGCTGATATCTACAACAAAGTTTGCCTAAACCTAAAAAGAAACTCAACCACGGTATGCAAGCTGCACAGTGTTTTTAAGAAAATATTGCACGGAGATTTCTACCATATATTATGTCAAATATTTGTTTTCATTCATATGATCATTATGGCTCCTAAGAGAGATTCATTGCTGGCTAGACGTTAGGCACAAACGGCATCAGCTTAATTGGAATTGGGCAGAATGTTTGTTTACCAACAGCAATATGTCACAAGAAATAAATATTCCTTGTCATTCTTGCCTTGGCTATATCTCCCTTTCCAAGTAACCACATCTGAGCATGGTGCTTCAGCAAACAGGCATGTTTTTCAGAATGTAACACAGTGAGCAATCAAACAGTTCGTTTTTGAAACTACACCAGGAAGTTCACTCACGTCCGTTCATTTCCCTCTATTTCAACTCTATTTCTTTTGCTAGTCAGTAGCTTACAACTCTTTATCTAATAATTTTTCATGTCATTCTTTAAGAAGAGAAAACATGCCCCTGTACACAACATTTTAACTATCCCCATTCATTCTCTTATTGACTAAATTCATTGTATAGATTTTCTTTCACTCCAATGTTACACAGCTATATAGGATGTGCTTGTAAGGCGATGGTCCCTTCATTTATGCCACAGAAAAGAAAGCTGCATGTCAGCAGAACATCCATCTCGACCAGATGTACAAGTAATAATGAGGCTATGCAGCTCTTTTTCTTCATTCTTTAAGAAATGTTGACAAATTCCTATTGGCGTCTGTGGAACACTCCAGTATCCAATAACCAGCATAAAACACTGGGAATTTATGGCTTACCTGAGAAGTATTTGCTTCTAGAAGTGATGACACATCTCAGGCATTAGCTGCTTGAGTAGCAGTGAGACCCCAAAACTAAGTTCAATCACATTTAAGTTGGACATCAGACAAAGACAATTTAGGGGACAGTGGAGACTGTGAATCATTCATTAAGAAATGATGCATTATATCGTGTTGTTGAACAGAACAGCCATATGGAACATCTGTTCCCGAGCCATGCAGTAAAATGGACCCCTTGCCCTGGCTGCTCAGAAGACAACGGCCCTCCTGTTCCTACACTGCCACCCTTATTCTTTTCATATGGATGGTATTTCATGATGATGTATTACCTCTGCCGGAAATTAGTAGTTATCCAGCAAATGCACAAATTCACCCTATAAAAAGAGGACTACATTCTCAAAGATCACCAAGGTCACAGCTAATTCTATTGACAGCTGAAAACAGTTAAGCTGATTTTACCACCCAGGCAGGGCCAAGAGGGGAAAACATGGCCTAAAATTTCCTTCTGGCTAAGAAATTTGAATTTAATCTGGGCATTCTCAGCCTGCCACCCACCCCCAAAATCAGATGACTCACAGTGTCATTATGACATCTCACTTCTTCCATGCAGGATCTAGGAGGGGTATTTACAGAACATAAGGATGAAGGTATTTGGCCGTAAGAATCAGAAGCAGGTCTTCTATGGCATATGTTGTGCCAATTTAGGAAGTCAGTGCAGAATTAATAGCTAAAATGTTATGTTTGTGATCTGCACAAATGGTGTAATATTGTCACTTTTTGCATGGAGGTGCTTTGCTGACTCTGTTCTTTTGATTCCATGAAACACAGGAGCCTGTGATCTCAGCCCAGAGAAAATGCTCAGTAAATATATGTTGAGTGGACATGGCCAGGGTAGGCTGGCCATTGCTCTCTCCTGGGATTCTGTCCCCATTAGAAGACCTCTGCATGATTCTTCGAGGTCACTCTGCCTCTGCTTTTCCTCAGACTGACTGTGTTGGCCTGGGTGGCTGGTGCTGCTGTGTCACAGGCAGAGGGCAGCACCTCGTGTGGTGGAGTTATCAGGCTCCATTCAGCTCACTCACCAGAAAAGGGAAGCTAAAATGTGCTTTCCTGCCCCAGTAGTTTCTGGAATTCCGAGAAGCCGTGGCTTCACTGTCGTCAGACTGTGAGTTTCTCTTTCAACGCTGAGATACAAATGTTTATTTGGTAAGTCCATGAGCTGAATGAGGCTGAAATAGCACATAGTAACTACTTTTTTATTTTTTTATTTTTTTATTCCTTTTACTTATATGGCTGGGATAGCAGACTGAGCCCTGGTTGAAATGCAGATGATTCTGAGAACACCAGGGAGGGGTCTCCAGGAAACAAAGAAGATGAAAATTGTCAGTCAAGATTCAGCTTAGTTAGGTTTCCACGAATTTAAATTGCTCCTAACTTTCCGTTTTAATCACTGGAGCAGCATTTTCTATACTCTAGTCTCTGAGAGACAAGTGTGCAGTGAGATGCTAACAGTTGCTCTACTCAGAAAGAATCCTAGGACAAGATAGGTTTGGCAATGCAGCTTTTTTCCTCGTAGAACTTTTCAGTACCTTAGCTATGATAATGAGAGAGAGAGAGAGAGAGAAAAAAAAAAGCACTCTAAAAATATTAGTACCACTGTGAAAAGGACACATCTATGCCCCATATATTTATATTTTTTAAACTAAAATATTAACTATGTAAGGAACATCTGCTACGTGCAAGACACTATGCTTTTGGAAAAGCAAGCAGCACAGAAAAATCCCCAGACTCAAAGTTAGGGGCCTTGGGCTTTCATCCCAGCCATTTCACATAAGCAGTAATGAGCAAAAGGTTTGTTTTACATTGTTGTTAATATTCCATAAAACTTTATAGGAATTTCACATTTACCTTCTGTGAGAATAAAATTTAAATTAAACCTAAAATATGTTTGTGTTTATTAAAATTCAATACTTAGGATAATTCTGTGAATTAACACTGATTACACTGAATTTGTTATTGTTTAACAAATGCAATGTTTTTCGTAGCCAGCATCTTTCACTGCACACACATACCATGTGGGAGATGGAAGAGGTCCTTAGTGGTGGAAGATGACATCTAAGGACTTCCTGCAGATCTAAACTTTCAAAAGCCCCTAATAAGAATAATAATAATAAAATGTATTTTATATAAACTTTTTATGGAGAATGTTTATCCTGCAAACAGAGGCTTCTGCTGTGGTACAGCCAAGATGAACCCATTCAAGCTCAATGAGAGGACAGCCTAAAATCCCCACTTTCTCCCCCTGCTGGCCGTGGCAGGAACTACCTGCCATTCCTGTATGGTGGGGACAGTTTCGATATGGTCCATACCTCTTCTTTAGGAAACCACTGTCCCTCCTATAATAATTATGTTTCGTCCAGGATTTGTACCCGTGCCCGGCCACCAGAATGAACACACGTCTCATTCCTGGAAATCAAACGCACCCTCTCCCTGGTCATGGCGATGGGTTCAGAGGCAGCACAAAGCCTGGCTTTTCAGAGTCCTCCCTTTTATTTTTGCCAAGAAATACCAGGAAAGATGCTCTTTGTTTCCTTGAGATCATCAAGTCCATTGTTAATAGCCGCCGTCAGGACTGGCTAAGAATAAATGAACAAATGAAAGGACGCGTCTGAGAGCAACTGTGACTCTAACCTGCTGCAAGGGCACCTGTCATCACTTTTCCTTCTGCGTGTTGCATCTAATGAGCACTGTCCCCAGAACTCTCTACCTTTGGATCAATCTGCATTTCGATGGCTTCAACTCCAGGGAATGACTCAAGTTTCTTACCCTCAATCAAAATCACAGGACAAAATGTACATGAGGTGTATCACCAGTAATCTTTTAAAAATTACATATATATATGTGTGTGTGTGTGTGTGTGTGTGTGTATGTGTGTGTGTATCTGTGTGTATAGATAGAGATACATGTATTTGAGGACCTCTCCCAAAGTGGCTCATCCTTCACCAGTAGTTACATCAAGATAGTGTTTCTGTGTGTGCACATGTGCCTTTTAAATAATATCTATAGGCCAGGCACGGTAGCTCACACCTGTAATCCCAGCACTTTAGGAGGCCAAGGCAGGTGGATCACCTGAGATCAGGAGTTCGAGACCAGCTTGGCCAACATGGTGAAATCCCATCTCTACTAAAAATACAAAAAATTAGCTGGGCGTGGTGGCAGGCGCCTGTAATCCCAGCTACTCAGGAGGCTGAGGCAGCAGGATCGCCTGAACCCGGGAGGTGGAGGTTGCAGTGAGCCGAGATCGTGCCACTGCACTTCAGCCTGGGCAACAAGAGCAAAACTCTGTCTCAAAAAAATAATAATAAAATAATAATAATATCTATAGCCATTTTAATTACTTTATCAGCAATAAAGGCAAGAACCAGAAAGTAATGGCTTAATATGGCCTAACAATTAAAGGTCACAAACTCTACATGCTGACTAAAAAAATCATGCAGAAATTTCCTGGCAGAAATTTCTGGACAGCACCCCTGAATAAGCCTGTGTGTAGCAGGATTGTTGGTTTCCAACTCTAAGCCATTCTTTCTTCCTTTTTCTCCAACAAAAGCTGCTTTCATTTAGGCATTGTGATCTCCTGTGACTGGTTGACCTGTAAGAGTCAGAAATCAGCCGCTACCTGAGAAGTCTCCAGTTGTGCTGGACACAGTAGAGAGAACCTGGTTCTTGTGGCCACTACTGAGCCCCTAGAATAACACTCCTGCAGCCACCTGCCTTAAAAATGTCTCTTGTGAAATAATGCATTTTCCTCATTGTTTAAAGCAGTTCATTTGGGTTTTCTTCTTTCTTGTAGTGAAAATAATCATAACTAATACAAAGCTTATTTACTAATCTTTGTTGGACAGTTTTAATGTTGGGTAACCTATTATCCAAGCCTGAAACATATTCAAGGAGTAAATTAGGAGAAAATGCTCCACACATATACTCCTAGGAACAGAAAACAGCTGATGATGTGGGAGCAAAGAAGTGGACTTCTGAAAAATAAAATAAGAAACAGGAATACAGTCAGGCATAGTGTCTCCTGCCTGTAATCCCAGCACTTTGGGAGGCTGTGGTGGGTGGATCATGAGGGTCAAGAGATCGAGACCATCCTGGCCAACATGGTGAAACTCTGTCTCTACTAAAAATACAAAAAAAAAAAATAGCGGGGCTTGGTGGTGCACGCCTGTAGTCTCAGCTACTTGGGAGGCTGAGGCAGGAGAATCAGTTGAACCTGGGAGTCAGAGGTTGCAGTGAGCCGAGATCTTACCACTGCACTCCAGCCTGGCAACAGAGCGAGACTCTGTCTCAAGCAACAGCAACAACAAGAAAAAACAGGAATAAAAAGTTAAAAGTATAAAACTCAGGGTCATTTAGTACCAGAGCAGAGAATGCCACACACCTCAAAAGCCCACCATGGCATTATTGTATTAAATAGCAGAACAATATTGAAATAATTCATTTAGGAGGAATTTTCAGCTAAACCAATCATTATTTTGTTTTTTCTACTTAAGGGTTGAGCTACAATTATCCAAAGAAAAAAAAAACAAGAGCTCATTAGAACCACTCATTCACTGAGAGTTCTGGGAATCTTGGCTTTTACCCTACATGGATACCAGAAAGCATGGATTGAGAGCACTTTGGAACACAGTGGCCATCTGTGCCCAAAAGCCACATTACAAAAAGTGATTGGGTCCCAAGGTCAGTGCACAAAGCCCACTTGACTCCAAATGGACATGAAGCATGTTGGGAACTACGGGGGGTGGGTAACGGGGTTACGAAAATAGATGATGTGAACCTACTGGAGATTACAGTGCTGTTCAGAGGGCATACCTATGTCATCTCACTCAGAATAAGGAGGTGTTTTCTAACAACACAACACCACAGGGAACATGCTGCCCAGAAAGCTGCCTGCCTGTCTCTGAACGGTGCAAGCTGAGACCAGCTGACAGTCTGTGCTGGAGAATAGACCTCTCTATCAGGTGAGAGACTGGAAGAGATGACCTGTAAGGTCTCTTCCAATTCTGTTCCCAATTTGCCCACATCCGTGTGGGTTCTGAGGGGTCAAAAAGACACAATAAATACTGGCTGCTCTGTTCCTCATCAGTGAGGTGCTTGACAGAAGATATATGCCAACAGCAGGGTTGATCCCTCCTCTCCAGTCTCTGCCCATCCTGCCACTGCCTGAAATCTCCAGGCAAGCATTCAAGGAAGTCATCACAAAGGGCAGCAGCAGTGGGCAGGACATCCTTGTGGCCATGGGGGGGAAAATGAAATGTGTGCACACTTGCTAGCTTCTCCTGCTAGCTAGTCTTGAATTTTAGCTCCATAGGTACTGAAATGCAGTACTCCTCCAAACCCTGGGTGAGCCAGACCTTCCACATGGAGGCTTCTCTGAGAGTCTTCCCGGACAAAATTAGTGATGCTTCCTTAGAACACTGTAGCAGCCTCTTGCTCCTCCTTTGCAGTGCCTCTCACATTCTACAATATAGTTATTTGGGGCACATTTTCTCTTTCCTACCAGGATGTAAGACGCTATAAGCAGGATCCATGAGAGCCTTGTTAAAGAAAGGGGCAGGGGGAGGAATTGGCTCTTTCTATCTGAGAGCCAACTAATCGGTTTTGAAGCAATTAGACAAGTGTACCAAGGATGGGTTTTAGAGATAATACTATTCATTCAACATTAATTCATTCTCATATAGACATGCTTTGTTTTACTGTGCTTCACTTTATTGCCCTTTGCAGATATTGTACTTTGTACACTGTGAAGGCTTGTGGTAATGCTGCATTCAGCAAGTCCATTGGCACCATTTTTCCAACAGCATGCACTCACTTTGTGTCTCTGTATTACATTTTGGTAATTCTCACAATATTTCAAACTTTTTTTTCTTTCTTTTCTTTTTTTTTTTCCAGAGACGGAGTCTCGCTTTGTTGCCTAGGCTGGGGTGCAGTCAGTGGCGCGATCTTGACACATGGCTACAACCTCTACCTCCCAGGTTCAAGCAATTCTACCTCAGCCTCCTGAGTAGCTAGGACTACAGGCACCCACCACAACACCTGGCTAATTTTTTTTTTTTTTAGTAGAGACGGGGTTTCACCATGTTGCCCAGGATGATTTTGAACTCCTGAGCTCAGACAATTCACCTGCCTCAGTCTCCCAAAGTGGTAGGATTACAGGCTTGAGCCACTGCACCCAGCCCAAACTTCTTTATTATTATTATATCTGCTATGGTGATCTGTGATAAATAAAAAAAAAGTCTGTGATGTTACTATTGTAATTGTTTTGGGGGTACCATGAAACGTGCTCATATAAGACAATACACTTAATTGATAAATGGTGTGTGTGTTCCGACTGCTTCACAGATCAAATGTTCTCTCATCTCTTTCCTTCTCCTTGGGCCTCTCTATTCCTTGAGACAAAACAGTATTGCAACTAGGTTAATTAATAACCTTACAACGGCTTCTAAGTGTTTGAGTGAAGGGAAGAGTTGCATGTCTCATTTTAAACCAAAAGCTAGACATGATTAAGCTTGGGGAGGAAGGCACACTGAAAGCTCAGAAAGTCTGAAAGCTAGGCCTCCTGCATGAAACAGTTAACCAAGTTGTGAATGCAAAGGTGCATTAAAAGTGCTACTTCAGTGAACACACAAATGTCAAAACCTTATTGCTGATATGGAGAAAGTTTTAGTGGTCCGAATAGATGATCAAACCAGCCGCAACATTTCCTTAAGCCAAAGCCTAATTCAGAGCAAGATCCTAACTCTTTTCAATTTCATGAAGGTTGAGAGAGGTGAGGAAGCCATAGAAGAAAAATTGGAAGCTAGCAGAGGTTGGTTCATGAGGCTTAAGGAAAGAAATTGTCCCCACAACATAAAAGTGCAAAGTAAAGCAGCAAGTGATGATATAGAAGCTGAAGCAAGCTATCCAGAAGATCTATGAAAGATCATTGATGAAGGTGGCTACACTAAACAACAGATTTTCAATGACAAAACAACCTTCTATTGGAAGAATAGACTTCTTCCATCTAGGACTTTCATAGCTAGAAAGGAGAGTCAAAGCCTGGATTCAAAGCCTCAAAGTCCGGACTGACTCTCTTGTTAGGGGCTAATGCAGCTGGTGACTTTAGGTTGAAACCAATGCTCATTTACCACTCTAAGCATCCTAGGGCCCTTAAGAATTATTAATCTACTCTGCCTGTGCATTATAAATAGAACAAGGAAGCTTGAATGACAGTATATCTGTTTATAGCATGGTTTAGAGAGTATTTTAAGTCTACTGATGAGACCTACTGCTCAGAAAAAAAGATCTCTTTCAAAATATTACCACTTATTGACAGTGCTCCTGGTTACCCAAGAGCTCTGGTGGAAATGTACAAGGAGATGAAGGTTGTTTCCATGCCCAACACAACATCCATTCTGCAGTCCATGGATCAAGGAGTAATTTGACTTTCACATCTTATTACTTAAGAAATACATTTCAGTTCAGGAGGCTGAGGCATGAGAATTCTTTGAACGTGGGAGGCAGAGGTCATGCTGAGCTGAGATCATGCCATTGCGCTCCAGCCTGGGTGATAGAGCAACACTCCAGCCTCAAAAAATAAATAAATAAATACATTTCATCAGACTATAGCTGCCATAGATAGTGATTTGTTTGATGGATCTGGACAAAGTAAACTGAAAACTTCCTGGAAAGGATTCACCATCCTGGATGCCATTCTAGAACATTCAAGATTCACGGGAGGAGGTCAAAATATCCACATTAACAGGACTTTGGAAGAAGTTGAGCCCAACCCTCAAGAATGTTACTCCTCCTTTTCCACAGCCAAACATCTATAGAATAGAGCCAGCTTTCCTCTGATTTGGCATTAGTTCTGGCTCTCATCTTCCCAACTAAGTCTCTGCATCAGCCTTCTAGTGGCTTTTAGTCTCTGATGCACAAACCATTTCCTTGCTAATCCCATGATACTTATAAAACCCAGATCTTATTATGTCATTTCTCTGCTAAACTATGTATATTGAAGAAATAAAGATGAAAACAAAATGACATAGTGTTTCCCATCACAGGATTATCATTAAAATTAAAGTCTGATCATATCAAGTATTTTTCCAGGGTATGGGGAAGAAGGTTCTCATACATAGCTGGAAGTATCAGTTGGTGTCATTTGGAGGGCTTTTAAACACTGTGAACTAAAACTTTAAAGGCACATACCTACCAACTACAGGGTTCTGAATCTACTCGGAGGAACCTTCCTAGGAAAATGAAGGAGGTATACCAAAGACATTTATTAAACCTTATTTGGAAGAGGAAAAAACCACAAAAACCCAAATGCAAAACAATAAGGAGATGGCTAAACTGTGGTATATCCATGTTCTGAAATAGATTAAACACATGGCCTATGAGGGGTCTTCACAAAGTTCATGGAAAATGCATATTATAACAAAATTATTCATGGAGTTCAAAAAATTTTTGTACGAAAATAAACTTGTGCTAACTTGTTATAACATGCCTGAACAGAATCTAGTTTGAAGCACTAAGAAGATAGGACATCAGAGACATCAGGTTTGACAAGCACCTCTATCAGAGAAACATGAGTTCTGCTAAAATTAAAGCAAGAACAAACATCAAATTTATGGTGAAGGTTGGGTAAAAACATTGTGAAATCACTGATGCTTTACAAAAAGCTAATGGGGACAATATCCCAAAGAAATGAGCAGTTTGCAATAACTCATTTTAAGAAGAGACAAGACGAAGTTGATGGTGAAGCCCTCAGTTGCAGACATCAATTCATGTCAATTTTACATTAATTTGCCAGGAAAAACTTTATCTTGTTCATGCCCTAATTGAAAAGGACCAACCACTAACAGCACAAACAGTAGCCAATACCACAAACAACTCAACTGGTTCAGCTTACACAATTCTGATTGCAAAATTAAAGTTGAACAAACTTTCCACTTGAGTGCCAAAACCATTGTGCTCAAATCAGGAACAGACAAGAGTAGAGCTTTCAATGGAAATTTTAAACCTGTGGGATCAAGATTCTGAAGCATTTCTTTGAAGAACTGTAATAGGAGATGAAAAACGGTTTTACCAGTGCAATCCTAAAGACAAAGCACAAGCAAAGCAATGGTTACCAAAAGTGGCAGTGCTCTCATCAAAGTAAAAGTGGGCCAGTCAAGAGCAAAAGTCTTGGCAACAGTTTTTTGGGCTGGTCCAAGCATTTTGCTTGTTGACTTTCTGAAGGGCCAAAGAACAACAATATCTGTTTATCATGAGAGTGTTTTGAGAAAGTTAGCCAAAGCTTTAGCTGAAAAATTCCTGGGAAATCTTTCCCAGAGAGTCCTTCTGCACCATGACAATGTTCCTGCTCATTTCTCTCATCAAACCTGGGCAAGTTTATGAGAATTTCAATAGGAAATTATTAGGCAACTACCTTTCAGTCCTGATTTGGCTCCTTCTGACTTCTTTTTGTTTTCTAATCTTAATAATATTTCAAGGGCATCCATTTTTGTTCATCTAATGTGAAAAAGACCACTTCGACATGGCTAAGTTCCTAGGAACCCCAGTTATTTAGGGATAAACTAAATGGTTGGTATTGTTACTCACAAAAGTGTCTTGAACTTGATGGAACTTAGGCTAAAAAATAAGGTGTTTGTATATATACTTAATATATATACACACATACATGAACTGATGTCCTTGAGCCATATAAGTTTGTATTTTGAATTTTTATCTTTTAATTTTATTTTTCCACAAATATTTTCAAGTCTTTTCATATGTCTAAATATACTGACATGGAAAAACATTACATAACAATATGCTATGGGCTGAAGTCTCCCTCATCTCCAATTTCATATGTTGAAGTACCTCAGAATATGATTGTATTTGGACATAGGACTTTTAAAGAAGCAATTAAGGCAAAATGAGGTTCTATGGGTTGGCCATAATTCAATAGGACTGGTGTCCTTCTAAGAAAAGGAGGTTAGGACAGAGGCAGACACACACAGAAGGAAAACCATGTAAGGACACATGGAGAAGGCAGTCACGTGCAAGCCAAGGAGAGAGGCCTCAGGAGAAACCAGCCTTGCCAACACCTTGATCTTGCCCTTTCAACCTCCAGAACTGTAAGAAAATAAATTTCTGTTGTTTAAACCACCCAGTCTGTAGTACTTTATTACAGCAGCCCTAGAAATTACACAATGTTAGATGTTTTTTATGGATGTGTATAGATGCATGTGATGTACGGAAAGCAGAATTACAAGGGCCCACCTCTACAGTGGTTACCATTTGGGAGGGAATGGAATTGAGACCGAGATTGAAAATAGTGGCTGAAGGGGATTTTAGTCTTAAAAGTCAGGTTTTACATCGTATGTTCTCACCAATATGTGAGCTAAGCTATGAGGATGCAAAGGTATGAGAATAATGCAATGGACTTTGGGGACTGAGGGGAAGAGTAGGAGGAGGGTGAGGGATAAAAGACAACATATATGGTGCAGTGTATACTGCTTGGGTGATGGGTGCACAAGGATCTCACAAATCACCACTAAATAACTCACCCATGTAACTAAATACCACCTGTACCCCAATAACTTATGGAAAAATAAAATAAATTCTTTTAAAAAATCAGGTTTTAATTTTTATAATGAGAAAATACTCATTATCATTTTTTTTTAATCTCTCTTTCATGGCACTCCATTGACTACAGTATGCAATGGTCTTCACCACCTGGATCCAACTGTTTTTGGAGCTTTATTTCATGTCCAGTCCCATCTCCCACTCTTGCACTCCTTTATACCGCACCAGATTATTCCATCATTCTAATGCCTATATGCCTCAGTCTGTCCTCTCTGCTGGATTGCTTTATGCCATTTCCCAAGCCTGGGTTGCTGGTCTCCAGAGCTCAGACTGAATGTCACCTGCTTTATAAATACGCTGCAAAAGTCTTACTTGGAAGATTCCCTGAGGCATACTTCTCTGTTCTTTTGACATCTTATTCTCATTTGTGCCCCCGGTCCCTAATTGGTGCTGCAGCCAAGTAAATGCTCAATAAATGGTTCCAAATAAATGAATGATAGGAACACTTTCTAGCAGTTTGTTTTTCCATCTAGTGTATCTCAAAGGTCCAACATTTTATTCTGTGTGTATTAACAAACTCCCTAAAGACCAGGGCTATAATTGTGGCATGAGTGAGGTCCTAGCCTTTAACTATTCCTTTGATACAATTGGGACAACTGTATTTCTGAACCAGCCAAGCCCCGTTTGTTTTCAATTTTAGTGAAATCAGCTGAGAATGCATTGCAATTTATTTTATTCAAGTTCTGTGCCCACAAAGGTCTTTAATTAATAATTCACAATAGGTTCAAATAAAAAATTCCATTGACCTCTGACTCGGGGGACTCTGATAACCCAGGCCTTACCTTTTCATCAGCTTGGGTGAGCATTCTCTCTCCAGATTCGAGGATGTATGCTTCACGTGCATTGCATTATAGGATGTGTGAGTATAGTCATTTTCATCGCTGTAGTCAGGACCGAGTAACGTCCGGGCCCAAGTTCCCATGTCATAAGGAGGAAGAGTTCCTCCAAACTCAGAGGGCAAAAATTCAGGGTGTATTAGCTGGTGAAGGCTGTTTAAATTGTTTCCATGCAGGAAAATCTGTAAAGAAAAAAAAAGTAATTAGCAATACAAAATCCAAAACATACAACCAAGGATTTCATCTAATACACAATTTAGCAATGACAAATTGGATGCACTGCTGGTGATCATGGTGCTTAAAGAGGCATTGATTTTGTGACTGCAGCTTAGTCTTCATAAAATGTTAATGTATTGCTTAGAAAAAAGGCTGAATTAATAGTCATTAAAAATGAAGTTTATGAACAGATTGAATGTTACTTGGCCGTGGGCCAAATTTATACATATAGTCATCTCCTAATTATCCCTGTTGGTTAAAGGAGTGATGGTGCAGACCACCTGAAACCCCAGCTATTGCTGGATCTCCAGACTGCTCTGTTCTCCCACCTGTGTGCTCTCATCCAGTCCTCCAGATCCTTTCCCCGTTCCCCGGCCTAGACAAAGTTGCAGCTTCTTCCTAACTCATCCTGGTTATAGCTGCCTATTCTGCTTCTTTCCAACCACCTTCCAATTAATTCTTCCGTATCTGCTGACTGCTGACTTCTGTTTATTTTATCTTTATTTTTCCCACAGGGGGAAAGTATCTAGAGAAAAAGTTGGTGTTTTCTTACTCCTTTAAAATGCTTCTTAGCTCCTAGGGTGATGTGGGCACAAGGTAGAAGAAAATCGATTCTTATCTAATGGAATCAAAAACCACAGCCTGAGAATTTATTGTGAGATATTTTTGCAGCAATTTCCATTTTTGTCTGGATTGGGGACTAAAGTCCAAACAAGTTTGCATCTTCTGAACATACAATAGATAGTGATAAAAATTGTGGATTCCTCAACCAGGAGAGAATCCACATCTCCAAGTTACAATTATTTCCAGATAAATCCACAAAGTGAATGAGCCATGAATAGATTATTAGCATTGACTGCAATTTAGGAGTTGACTCTGAAAGGTGACTTAAAGTGCATCCATGCACTGATGTCAGTTCCCACACTTCTTCATGTGGCAGGCATGAAGGCATTATGTGTAACACATAAGGTACACCCAAGTATAGGATCATCAAGTACACACACATGCATGCACATACACATAGAGTATAACCATGATGAAATATAAATGTGGGTCAGGCGCAGTGGCTCATGCCTGTAATCCCAGCACTTTGAGAGGCTGAGGCGGGCAGATCACCTGAGGTCAAGAGTTTGAGACCAGCCTGGCCAACATGGTGAAACCCCGTCTCTACAAAAAATACAAATTTAGCTGGGCATGGTGGCGCACGCCTGTAATCCCAGCTACTCGGGAGGTTGGGGAAGGAGAATCGCTTGAACCCAGGAGGTGGAGGTTGCAGTGAGCTGAGATCACGCCACTGCACTCTAGCCTGGGCAACAGAACAAGACTTCGTCTTGGAAAAAAATATATATATATATGTGTGTGTGTGTGTGTGTGTGTGTGTGTGTGTGTGTGTGAGTGATTTTTAAAATACTTAAACAGAGGACCTCAATAATAAACACTTGCTACCTTGTTCTATTGTATTGATTTTAACTTATGATGTAATGACATCATTTAAAGATGAAGGGGACAAGAAGTGCTAATTCTTCAGAAGACTACTGGAGCACTTCAGAAAGCATATCAAAACATTAAAATTTCTGATATTGCATTGAGTATGACCGAATTTTAATAAGAATTATTTCTTTTGAAGAAAGTCACTTTTCTGGCTTTTATAAAACTTTTCAGAGGGTGCTGTATATGAAACGTGCTGGAGCAAAGTATCAGCCCTGGTGTTTAGAGAAAACATTTGCACCCCTCCACCCAACATGTCCAGTTTTTGGAAGACAAAGAGTGCTATTAAAAGGGACCCTCCCTTCTTGGGGTCTTCTGGAATGGAGGAACGCAGAAGTAGGAGGCTGGACCCTCTACCTGTTAGAATCTATCCTGTGCCCAAAGCTCCAAAAATGCCCTCCTATGGCATGGCAGCAAGTGTCCACCGTGGGAGGAATTCTCTCTGGTTCCAACCTGAATAGAAGAATAGTTGCTGGAAAGCCCGAAGCCATGTTGAGAACAGTCCTAGAACACTTCTCTGTTCTTAGCACTGTCCTGAGCCCCAGATGGGTTTTAAAACTTTTCTGCCTCCTTATTCCAGTAAGTTCTAATTCCTGGTTTCAAACTTGTTTAAGAACAGGGAAATTACCCCTGCCCTACCCCACTGCAATGCTCTCTAAGAACCTGGAAGCATCTGAGGTCCAGGAGTTAGAAACCCAGCAAAGTGTGGGAGATGGCAGGGAATCCCTCACATTATCAGTCACTCCTGAATACTCAGAGTTCTTCCCCAGTGTCAGGTACCATGGGTGTCAGAAGGTGCTGTAGGATTACCCTAGTCAGGTTCCCATGAGGAATGGTGTTCCTGACCCAGGAGGTAGCTGAAATCAGAAAGTCTCAAAGATAAGACTGTAGCATTATTCATAATAGACAAGATATGGGTACAACCTAAGTGCCCATTAACAGATGAATGGATATATACCCAGTGGAATACTATGCAGCCTTAAAGAAGAATGAAATCCTGTCATTTTCAACAATGTGGATGAACCTAAAGCACATTATGTTAACAAAAATATGCCAGACATAGAAAAACAAATACTGCATGACCACACTTATATGTGGAATCTAAATGAGTTGAAATCATAGAAGTATAGAGTAGAAGGGTGGTTGCCAGGAGCTGAGAGTAGGGGGAAATGGAGAGATGTTGGACAAAGAGGACAAAGTTTCAGTTATATAGGATGAGAATAGATTCTGGAGACCTAATGTACAGTATGGAAACTGTAATAGTAATAATATTATATTGTTTATTTGAAATTGGCTGAGAGAGTAGATCTTAAGTATTCTCACCACACACACACACACATACACACACACACACACAAATCACAACTACAGGAGGTGATAGATGTGTTAGTAGCTTGATTGTGGTAATCATTTCACAATGCATAAGTATATAAAAACATCACATTGAACACCTTAACTATATCCAATTTTTAGTTGTCAATTATACCCAATAACATTGGGGAAAAAAGAAAAGAGAGCTAAATCATAAAGATAAATAAAAGTCACCAAGTCTCATGAGGTACCAACTGCATCACGATACATGTTTTCATAAGCTGTCCCATTAGATTTCCCCAACAACTCTGTGATGTGGGTGTTAGTTTCCCCAATTTATAAATGAGAAAATTGAGATTCAGAGTGGTTAAGGAATGTTCAATTACTCTGCTCATCAAAATGCCATGAAAAAGCCCAACTCTGATTGATGGAAAAAGCTGGCTTCTCAAGTGTTATCAACTGATATAATTAAGACTGTAAAAGCCTTCCTCATAAGAGCATTGTTATTTCCAAAGAAGAATGCTTTTCCAACTTTACAGGTGATGGAGTTAGCAGTTATCACCCAAAGCCATGGAAGGGAAGAAAAATTGTAATCATTCTTCATAACACTAATACGTTTGCAGAACAAAATGCTAGGTACTAAAATATTTTATGAACAGGAAAGCTGCTGGACCCATAATTCTTAGCTCCCATAAGAATTTACAGTAAAATGGGCATCTGATATTTGCATGCCTTCAAAGTTTCTTTTGGTTTGTCACTGGGACTCCGAAAATAACCCAGTTCTACTGAATTATTAATTAAACCCAGACCATTTGCAATCTCCAGCTGAGGCTCAAATGCTTAGGGGCTGTAGAAAAACCACAGTGAAAGATAGAGAGAGAAAAAAAATCCGGGGAAAGGAGGGAGGAGGGGAGAGAGAAAACAGAAGCAGCATAATTGTCCCAGGCATTCCCTGTTTAAAATTTACATCATGTATTTGTTTTCATTACCCGTTTCCTGGTCTTGTCTTTAAGAAATGGCTTGATGAGTGTGTAGAGGGCATGAATGTACCAGGGCTGGTTGACAAAGTGGACTCCTCCAAAGCGGGCAGGAAAGCTGTCCTGGGGCAGAAAGAGAGAAATGCACATCAATTAGTAAGCACCCTTTGTTAGACTGCACCAGCAGGACCAATGCCCCAAAGAACAACCTGTTTTTCCTGCCTGGTAGAAGCTCTAGCTTCAGGATAAGGAGAGGAAGAAAACACACTCACTTAACACACTAGTTGTTAAGGATGTCTTTATTCCCCTTGCCTCCCTTCTCGCCCTTTGACTCCATGCATAACTTTAAAATTGTGCATGGGTTCCAGGCCTGTCTTTTTCAAATCACAATTACATGACCTTCTACGTGGCACAGAAGCTCGTGCAGCCTGGAGAGTGGGGGGAATCTGAATTCTTCATTGCATTAGGTAACCAAGTCTGCCAGGCTCCCAGCACAAGATCTCTCTCTTTACCCTCATTTCCACTCTTCCGCTCCCACCCTCTCCACCGGCTTAATCATGACAGTAACTGTACTTTCTGGGTGGGTGAGTGCTGGCTGTGCAGGAAGTAGTTGCAAAAGGATTTCAAAGGCTCTTAGGAGATGGAGCTATGTGGAATCAACCAAATTCTAACAAGGTTATAACAACTTTTTCACAGATTGCAGTACTAGCTCCAGTCCACCCTGGGGCACATAGTAAGTCCCAGGGAAAAAATACTTGCTGATTAATGGGCTAGTTGATTCTCCTAGTTGAGGGAATATGAACACCCTTTTCTGCAGATCAACCCATTTCGTAAATAATAGGAAGGAAGAGCTTTTCAGAAAAATGATTCCAAATTTAGAATCCAGATCAGGGCATTAGAACCCAGATCAGCTTATGTTTTAGATGCTAGGAAGCTGCTCTCAGTGCTAATTAGATCTATGGAACAAGGGACCATGGCCAGAAAGTCTGAGCTAGTCGTATAAGACCAGGTCCTGAGATCTCCCGATGAATGACTTCAGTAGATTGGGTTCATCTAATCTATTGGGTTAATAGAATTAAAAAAGAAGGAACCTCTAAACGCTGTATGAATTGTAAGTTTGCTATCAATTTCATTGCGACAAACATCTTTGTAAAATGTTAGCAAGATGAGATGAAAGCCGAGGGAGTCTGGCTGGTGGAGCAAATGGTTCAGCAGCTAGCTGTTCCCTGCGGGTGTATGAGATGCCTCACCCGGGTCTTTTTTAGTAACAAGGAAAAAAGGTTATTACATTTTTTTCAGAACCCTTTGAGTCTACAGGATCCCTAGGCATCTTCCATGCCAAGACCTAGTTTCCAATGTGAGTGCATGGAACTGCACTTAGGGTTGACATTTGAAAAACTTTAAAAATAATTTTTCCCTCTACCTAGGCATTTTAGAGTAGAAAGGAATTAAATATTTTGAAGGCTAAACTGGACAATAACAATAAAAGGCCTTTGCTTTCAGAATATGTATATATATTTTGTTTTGTTTCTTTTATTTTCAAAAACTTAACAAGTATAGGGCTAGAGACATCATTTATACTAACTTGTTATTCCAAAACTAATTTGAGAAATGTAAAGGTTCTTAATAAGGTTGTCTTTTTTCCTCTAGGTATAGTTTAGGATCTAAAAGTTTTATGATTCCTTAAAAAAAGAGACTATTCCCAAAAGTGTTTCCTTTATAATAAGTGCTATTCACTATCATCCATCTTTTGGCTCCTTTTAACTTCTTATTCAGAAGTAGAATTCATTATTTCACTTACTAAATGTGGTTCTTAGGGGTCATAGAAGAAGAATAGGAGTAAAGCACTTATTTATAAAACCAGGGCTTTACTATCTTTTCTAGTGGGACCAATAAGAGGTTTATTTCTATCGATGGTCCATTGTGTTATATAGTTCTAGGTTAATAAAGTGGAAGGAAACTCTAAATAATATTGAGAGTAGGCAAAGTTGCAAAATATTAACCTTTTAAAAATATCTAGACATTCTAAGTTTTAGTTTATGAAGCCTCAATCATCAAAGACATCAAAAACTATCTTCTGATTGTGACAGGGGAGGTTGAAAGAAAATTATAGTGCTGAGACTCTGTAATTACTCTCTACGTTATCCCTGGTTGAGGATTCTGCCAGATTGAAGGCATGGGCTTTTATTCATCTCACTCAAGTCATCCAGTGAATATGTGCAGACAAACACATGTGAACCCTGTGTCTTGAAGTTCTGAGTTTGCACCAGAGTAGAAACAAAATGACTTTTATTCAGGTACCTCCTATACAATTCACATGCAAGGCCCTCCTGTCTGATAAAGGCAATGTACACATGTTCTGGGTCTTCTTGAATGAGCCCAGCCATGCTAGTGTGTGTGTGTGTGTGTGTGTGTGTGTGTGTGTGTTGTGCAGAGGAGAAGGTGAGGAAAGGCAAAATCAGCAAACACCCTTCTCATGGTCAACACATCATTATTGGTTGCCTCTGCCTGATCACATCAGTCAACTGCAGACAAAGGGAAGTTGTCAGTCACACAAAAGTCTCCCAGAACCCCAAGAGGCCTACCACCCTCCTGGAAGAGCATTTCTTAGGGGGCTAGAACAGCTGTATCTCAAGATCATAGGCCTTGGTTCAATGACAGTGTAACACTTTGTTTTTCAGTGTTCTTGGTGACGAAAGAGCATACACCAACATACTCTAAGTTCAAGAAAATGGCATAAATCCTGTACTTTTATACATTTGTCAATAAAAATATAACGTCATTTCAAATTTTAAACAATTCGAATCATAAAAATGTGTCTGCCTCCCAGTTTAAGTTAATTTTGTTTCCTTATTATAAATTATACACATTCTGCAAAAGTAAAAAATAGATAAAAACATTATTTGAAAAATTAGATGATACAAGAAGATAAGAAAAAAGAAAAGAAAAGGCCCCTATAATCCCACTGCCAAAGACACACTCTTACTATTTTCTATTATTCAGGATGGGTTATGTAATGTTATAGTAACAAATAACCCCTACTTTTAAAAAATCATTTAAAGCAGTAAAGATTGATTCTTTGTTCACATTAAATGTCTTGCTTGATTTTTGTCTTTCCTGATTAATTTCCTGCTCACACTAAATGTCCTGCCCTGCTTGATTTGCCTGCAGCCAGAGATGCAGCCTCCTCCATATGGAGCAGTGCTGCTTGACATAGTCCAGGAAAACCACGTGGAAGAATCATACCTTAGCTCTTAAAGCTGGCTCCAAAAGTGACATGCTTCATCTGCCGTATTTTAAAGGTCAAACTCATGCCTGGCTTCCAGGGATCAGAAAGTAAAATCTACCGTATTTCCAGTAAGAAAAGGACCAAATGTGTTGGCAAATAGCAATAATAATTACCCAAACTCTGCCATCCCTTCACTTATCTTTTTTTCTATCCTTCTTAAATGTGATCATTTTTTAATTGAACGTAATAACTATTTTTTGATGGCCTACAGTGTATCTCACTTAATGCATTGAAAAATAAAAATAAAGAGTCTTCAGAGCAGTGGGGAAAACAAAACAGCAATTATATAATGATACATTTAGTGTATTCAATTCTTGCCTTAACAGTTAATTCATGCCTTGCACCTCTTCCATTCAGCACATATTTGTGAGTGTCTACTACATGACAAACAGTGGGCATATTCTCCAAAGTGTACTTTAGTGACCAGGGGACTCTGTGATTTTTATCCCCTTTCTTGCCTTCTGTAACTTGTGCTCTACTCACATCCTACACTGCTGAGGTCAGTAGCTTTCATTTTATGGTGATATTATTTCATGGTAATTTCATTTTATGTAAAATTGCAGCCTCTCAGAAAATGAAGCCTGTAAACCTTAGATAAGCATAAGGTTTTTTTGCTTTTTTAAAGCAAAAGTTGGAAGTTCTGGCCATGGCAATTAGGCAAGAGAGAGAAAAAAAGTATTCAAATAGGAAGAGAGGAAGTCAAATTATCTCTGTTTGCAGATGACATGATTCTATATTGGGAAAACTCCATAGTCTCAGTCCAAATACTCCTTAAGCTGATAAGCAACTTCAGCAAAGTCTCAGGTACAAAATCAATGTGCAAAAATCACAAGCATTCCTATATACCAATAACAGACAAACAGAGAGCCAAATAATGAGTGAACTCCCATTCACAATTGCTTAAAAGAGAATAAAATATCTAGGAATCCAACCTACAAGGGATGTGAAGGACCTCTTCAAGAAGAACTACAAACCATTGCTCAATGAAATAAAAGAGGACACAAACAAATGGAAGAACATTCCATATTCATGGATACGAAGAATCAATATCACAAAAATGGCTGTAATGCCCAAGGTAATTTACAGATTCAACGCCATCCCCATCAAGTTACCAATGACTTTCTTCACAGAATTGGAAAAAACTACTTTAAAGTTCCTATGGAACCAAAAAAGAGACCACATTGCCAAGACAATCCTAAGCCAAAAGAACAAAGCTGGAGGCATCACACTACCTGACTTCAAACTATACTACAAAGCTACAGTAACCAAAACAGCATGCTACTGGTACCAAAACAGAGATATAAACCAATGAAACAGAATAGAGCCCTCAGAAATAATACCACACATCTACAACCATCTGATCTTTGACAAACATGTCAAAAACAAGAAATGGGGAAAGGATTCCCTATTTAATAAATGATGCTGGGAAAAGTGGTTAGCCATATGTAGAAAGCTGAAACTGGATCCCTTCCTTACACCTTATACAAAAATTAATTCAAGATGGATTAAAGACTTAAATGTTTGACCTAAACCATAAAAACCGTAAAAGAAAACCTAGGCAATACCATTCAGGACATAGTCAGGGGCAATGACTTCATGACTAAAACACCAAAAGCAACAGCAACAAAAGCCAAAACTGACAAATGGGATCTAATTAAACTAAAGAGCTTCTGCACAGCAAAAGAAACTACCATCAGAGTGAACAGGCAATCTACTGAATGGGAGAAAATTTTTACAACCTACCCATCTGACAAAGGGCTAATATCCAGAACCTACAAAGAACTCAAACAAATTTACAAGAAAAAAATCAAACAACCCCATCAAAAAGTGAGTGAAGGATATGAACAGACACTTCTCAAAAGAAGACATTTATGCAGCCAACAGACACATGAAAAAATGCTCATCATCACTGGCCATCAGAGAAAAGGAAATCAAAACCATAATGAGATACCATCTCACACCAGTTAGAATGGGTGATCATTAAAAAGTTGGGAAACAACAGGTGCTGAAGAGGATGTGGAGAAACAGGAACGCTTTTACACTGTTGGTGGGACTATAAACTAGTTCAACCATTGTGGAAGACAGTATGGCGATTCCTCAAGGATCTAGAACTAGAAGTACCATATGACCCAGCCATCCCATTACTGGGTATATACTCAAAGGATTATAAATCATGCTGCTATAAAGACACATGCACACGTATGTTTATTGAGGCACTATTCACAATAGCAAAGACTTGGAACCAACCCAAATGCCCATCAATGATAGACTGGATTAAGAAAATGTGGCACTTATACACCATGGAATACTATGCAACCATAAAAAAGGATGAGTTCATGTCCTTTGTAGGGACATACATGAAGCTGGAAACCATCATTCTGAGCAAACTCTCAAGGACAGAAAACCAAATACTGCATGTTCTCACTCATAGGTGGGAATTGAACAATGAGAACACTTGGACACAGGGTGGGGAACATCACACACCAGGGCATGTTGTGGGGTGGGGGACGGGGGGAAGGATATCATTAGGAGATATACCTAATGTAAATGACTAGTTAATGGGTGCAGCACACCAGCATGGCACATGTATACATATGTAACAAACCTGCGCTTGTGCACACGTACCCTAGAACTTAAAGTATAATAAAAAACGTATTATTTGATTCAAAGTTCCATTTAATTCATAGTCTCAAATGCCACAGCAAAGGAAGAGTTGTGGTAAGTTTACCCTTAGTTAGGTGGTGCAGCCGAACTTTACTCAATTTGTAGACTCCATTTAAGGCTGCTTCATTCTCTTCTTCTAATGTTTTATGTTTTTAAATTTAAAATACATCACTCTCCCTATAGAGCCTCTGAGATGAGAGAACGATGCCATGGTCTAGCAAAAAGGTGTCCCCTTGAGGGATCTCACAGGCACTCTTCTGCTGTAACAATGGAGTTCTGTGTGTACAGTGGTAACTGAAGGTCCCAAGTGTATTTCAAGATTTTCTCATAAAATATGATTATTGAATTCCTCCTTGTGCAAAGATGAAGTAGTCATACTTTCCCCTATTTCGTTGGCTAAGTACTACTAAGCCCTGGATAGAGTATATAAGATAACCATATGAAGACTTCAAAGGTGGAGAGAAGAAGTCAAATCAGCTAAGGACTCTGAGACCAAGGAAGGACATGATAGAGAGTTCCCCAGGTTTCCTTTTTTTTTTAGCTCTATATGTCAAAGACTTGGGACAGAAGAAGGCAGCACCTGGAAAAATCAACTGGTGCAGACAACAAATAAATAAATAAATAACAACTATAAAAGGCTGCTCTTTAAGGAAATGACTAGGTAACAGGCAGTCTAGCAAAATAGAAAATATTTAGATAATAGTTGCTCTATGCCAGTCAAATGCCACAGGAAAAACTGTGGTCCCTTTCTAACCATGCTAGCAAAGTCTGAGTGGGCAGTCTGATCTTCACCTTAGCAAGGCTGTAACAAGATGCATAACATCCCTGCCAGAATAATGTTATAGAAGGCCGAGTGGAGAGCCAGAATTTTTATTCTTCCTAGTCAATAATGAGACCCTATTTCACTCTGTCAGTGTCAGTGGAGACCATGTGGGTAAACTGGACTTCCTCCCCACCTGTCAGTAATGAGAATCCCTTCCCTTTCTCCACTGATGGTGTTGGAAGGGGACTAATAGACAGTCAAGACTTTAATCGTTGTCCAGTGTTAATGAAGCCACTACCACCACAGTGTCAGTAGAGATCATGTGGGGAGCCAGAACTCCCACCCCTGCCCAGCAGTAATGAGGAGGCCCTCCCTTCTTGGGTGTCAACAGAGGCTGAGTGAGGAACATGTTAATGATGAGGTAGCACACCCCACTTTCACTGCCAGAGTGGTATCAAAAAAAGGCAGCTAAAACAAAGGTTTACATTAGATCCAGAGTTTCAGGACATAATACAGAAATGTCCAGATTTCAAAAAATCATTCTTTATACCAACAACCAGGAATATCTCAAATTAAATAAAAAATGACAGTCAATAGAGGACAACACCAGATGACAGAGGTGTTAGCATTATCTGACAAAGATTTTAATTTAGCCATCATGAACAATGTTTCAATAGCAATTATGGACATGTATGATGCAGATGAAAAAGTAGTTTTACGTGTGCATGTGTCTTTATAGCAGCATGACTTATAATCCTTTGGGTATATACCCAGTAATGGGATGGCTGGGTCATATGGTACATCTAGTTCTAGATCCTTGAGGAATCGCCATACTGTTTTCCATAATGGTTGAACTAGTTTACAATCCCACCAACAGTGTAAAAGTGTTCCTATTTCTCCACATCCTCTCCAGCACCTGTTGTTTCCTGACTTTTTAATGATTGCCATTCTAACTGGTGTGAGATGGTATCTCATTGTGGTTTTGATTTGCATTTCTCTGATGGCCAGTGATGATGAGCATTTTTTCATGTGTCTGTTGGCTGTATGAATGTCTTCTTTAGAGAAATGTCTGTTCATATCCTTTGCCCACTTTTTGATGGGGTTGTTTGTTTTTTTCTTGTAAATTTGTTTGAGTTCTTTGTAGGTTCTGGATATTAGCCCTTTGTCAGATGAGTAGGTTGCAAAAATTTTCTCCCATTCTGTAGGTTGCCTGTTCACTCTGATGGTAGTTTCTTTTGCTGTGCAGAAGCTCTTTAGTTTAATGAGATCCCATTTGTCAATTTTGGCTTTTGCTGCCGTTGCTTTTGATGTTTTAGACATGAAGTCTTTGCCCATGCCTATGTCCTGAATGGTACTACCTAGGTTTTCCTCTAGGATTTTTATGGTATTAGGTCTAACATTTAAGTCTCTAATCCATCTTGAATTAATTTTCGTATAAGGAGTAAGGAAAGGATCCAGTTTCAGCTTTCTACTTATGGCTAGCCAATTTTCCCAGCACCATTTATTAAATAGGGAATCCTTTCCCCATTTCTTGTTTCTCTCAGGTTTGTGCAGCACAGCAACATGGCACAAGTATACATATGTAACAAACCTGCACGTTATGCACATGTACCCTAGAACTTAAAGTATAATAATAATAATAAATAAATAAATAAATAAATAAATAAAAGAAAAAGTAGTTTTAGAAAAGAAATAGAAATTTATAGCAAATAAATGTGAAATAGAAAAAAGAAGCATCTGGATTTTTTTTTTTTTTTGAGAGAGGGTCTCACTATGTTGCCCAGGCTAGTCTCAGACTCCTGGCCTCAAGTGATCCTTTTGCCTCAGCCTCCCAAAGTCCTGGGATTACAGGCATGAGGCACTGTGCCTGGCTTATTTGGAAATCTCAAACTGAAAAATAACCAAAAAAGTCAAATAAAAACCTTAGCAGATGGGCCGAACATCAGAAAAGAAGTGACAGAAGAAACAATCAGTGAACTGGATGACAGAAAAAATGGGAATTACTTAACCTGAACTACAGAGAGAAAATAGACTAAATGAAGAAATCTTCCTTTTGGGGGTCTATAACAAAAAAAAACTAAAATTCTTGTCATTGGGGTCCTTAAAAGGAAGGAGACAGATCGAGGCTGGAAAAGTACTTTAGAAAATAACGGCTGAAAACTTCCATAATTTAGAAAGAGACATAAACCTACAGATTCGACAAGCTGAGTGAACACCAAACAGTATGAACTCAAATAAATTGATGCCAAGTCATATCATAACTGTATTTCTGAAAGCTCAAGACAGAATATTGAAGGTATACAGAAAACAACAACAACAACAACAAAAAACAACATCTTGACTCTTGAGGAAAACAAATGGAATGACAACAGATTTCTCATTAGACACCATGGAGGTCAGAAGGAAGTCGCAAAATATTTTTCAGGTACTGAAAACAAGGAACTGTCAACCCAGAATTCTATACCTACTAAAAATGCTCTTCAAGAATCGAGAGAAATCACGAAATTCTCAGGTTAAGGAAAACTAAGCACATTTGTTGCCAATAGATTTATTTAATGAAATCATAGCTCAGTGAAGTTCTCCTAAACATGAAGGAAACCATAAAATAACCTTCCCTCAAACAGAAAGGAAAAATGGTAAGAGAATTCTCGAATCATCAGGAAGGAAGAACACAGTAAGAAAACTATAAGTAAGCACTATGGGCTTTTCTTTTACTCTTGAGTTTTCTAAATTGTCTTTGATAGTTGAAGTAAAAATTATGATACTCTGATATGGTTCAAAGATGTGTGTAGGGGAGGAAATATTTCAGACAATTATATTATAAATTAGGGAGGAAAAAGAATGGTAAGGTTTTTGTACTTCACTTGAACTGTTGAAATGACAGCATAAAAGACTCTAAGTTATGAATGCATAACATAATACCTAGAACGATCACTAAAAAAACTACAAGAAAAGATATATTTAATAATACTATAGATAAATAAAAATAGAATTTGAAAAATAAGTATAAGTAACCCAGCAGAAGGCAGGAAAAAGAAAATAGAGAAATGCAGAACAGAAAGAACAAACAGAAAAAAAAATTAGAATGGCATACTTATGCCCTAACATAACAATAATTAATTTAAATATAAATGATCTAAATATGCCAATTAAAAGACAGATATTAGCACAGTCAATTAAAAAAACATTATTTGCTATATGCTATATATGCTGTATATAAGAAACTGACTCCAAATATAAATATATAGACTGCAACACATGCAAAGCAAAAGCTAGTAGAACTGGAAAAAGAAATAGACAAATCCATAATTACTGTTGGGGATTTGAATATCACTCTCTCAACAACTGATAATCCTTTAGACAGGAAATCAGCAAGGGTATAGAAGAACTCAACATCATTAATCAGCAGAAGTCAATTGATATTTCTAAAATACTTAACCCCAAAACAGAAGAATATACTTTGTTTTTCAAGTGCACATAGAACATGCACCAAAATAAACCATATCTAAATCATGAAGCAAATCTCAACAAATTTAAAACCAGTGAAATAATACAGATTATTCTGTTTATAATGGAATCAAACTAGAAATCAATAATAGATAAGAGGAAAATCTTTGATCATTTGGAAACTACACAACACAGTTCTAAATAACCCACAGATGGGCCAAAAAGAAAAAAAAATCCTTCAAAAGAAATTTTAAAATACATGGAACTGAAGGAAAATGAAAACGCACTATGGTTTGAATGTTTTTTCTTCCTTGAAACTCATGTTGAAACTTACTCCTTAATGTGGCAGTACTGAGAGGTGGGGACAGTACTGAGAAGTGATTGGGCCATGAGAGCTCGGTTCTCATGAATGAATAAATCCATTTGTAGATCAATGGATCAAGGAAGCAGGACCGGTGGCTTTCTAAGAAGAGGAAGAGAGACTTGAACTACTATGCTCAGACCACTCAACATGAACTGCCCTATGCCACTCCGGGATATTACATAGTCCCCACCAGCAAGAAGGCCCTCAACAGATATAACCTCTCAACTTTGTGGACTTCTCCACTTCCATAATGGTAAGAAATACATTTCTTTTCTTTATAAATTACCTAGTTTCAGGTATATTGTTATAACAACAGAAAACAGACCAAGACATAGGACATATCAAAATTTGTGGGGCACAGCTAAGGCAGTGTTGACAGCGAAATTTGTAGCATTAAATATATATTTCTTTATGTACTTAAACAGAAAAGTATTGAATCAATAATCTAATCCCCTACCCCAAGAACTTAGAAAGAGAGGAGCAAAATAAAGCCAAAGTAAGCATAAAAAGAAAATAATAAATGTAAGAGCAGAAACTGATAAAATTAAAAATAGAAAAATAATAAAATCAATGAAACAAAGTGCTGATTCATTGAAAAGATCAATAAAATTAACAAACCATTAGCAAGTTTGACAAGGGAACAAAAAGTTGTCACAAATTACCAACCTTGGGAATGAAATAGGGCATACTACTATGGACACTGCAGACACCCAAAGGATAAGCAGGGAATATTATAAAGAACTCTACATGCATATATTTAACAACTTAGAGGAAACAGATCAATTTCTCATAAAATACAGACTACTTCCCCAATATGAAATAGGTAATTTAATAGCCCTATAACTGTTAAGAATATTAACTGCGTGACTTATAAAGCTACCAAGAATAAATGTTCAGGCTCAGATGATTTTACTAGGAGATTCTACCGAACTTCTACAGAAGAATTAACACTAATTTTACAGAGTCTCTTTCAGAAAATAGAAGTGAAGGTAACACTTTCCAGTTGATTTATGAAGCTAGTATTACCTTTGTCTCAGTCTGTTTTGCTAGAAATACATGAGAATTAGCAAATTATAAAAAAAGGAGGTTTATTTGGCTGATGGTTCTGCAAGCTACATAAGAAACATGGTGCCAGCATCTGCTTCTGGTGAGGGCTTCAGGGAGCTTCCACTCATGGCTAAAGGTGAAGGGGAGCAGGTGTGTAGAGATCACATGGCAGGAAGTGAGAGAGAGTGGGGAGGGAGGTGCCAGGCTCTTTAGAAGAATCAGATTTCCCAGGAACTAAAGTGAGAAGTCATTACCATGAAGACCAAGCAGTTCATGAAGGATCCACCCCCATAACCCACTAGGCTCTGCCTCCAACAATTTGGAGTGGACAAACATCCAAACTATAACAGTTTTTATGTACCCAAACAAGATGAAAATAGAATGAAACAATAAAATTGCAGATCAATGTCACTCATGAATACAGGTGCAAAAATTCTTAACGAAATATTAGCATGTAGAATTTAGCAATATATACAAAGAATTATACACTATGATCAAATTGAGTTTATTCCAGAGATGCAAGGCTAGCTTATATTATAGAAATCAATGTAATTGTGTTAATCATGTTTTCTAGTTTCTATACTTGATGCTTTGACATCTGCGGCTTCTGGACCAGGGAGGAGCTGCCCCAACTAGTTGATTCCTAGAGATAACAAATGACTAACCTGGGAGCTCCCCTTTCATATGCAAACTGACCAATCTAGCACCCATACTTCTAACCACCTCCTTTGGGCTCCTATGCTCTGGGCCACTATTCCCTTACCCTAATCACCCCAGGCTCAGTTACTAGACAATTAGCAACAACACCTACACCCAAGAGTCCACTAAAATGATTCAGACTAGCCAATCAATCCTAAACTTGCTGAGACTTCATTCCCAGCCTTACCCATTCTTTCCCACGAAAATCACAATAAAGCCTCTTGCCCAAGTTCTCTACTCACTCGCTGCCTCCTGACTAACCTTGGGGCTTTCCCCTGTGACTCCATTCTGTAGTACGGAATGCTCCTTGTTTCTAGGGATCTGTGAGTCTAACAAACTTATAGCAGTTACTCCATGTCTGCCTGTCTTACTGTATCTGATTAAAACAAATCCCTGGTACTTTCACAATAGTAACTCATCATATTACAAAGCCGAAGAAGAAAAATCACATGATCATATCTACTGATACATAAAAAGACTTTGACAAAATTCAACACTGATTAATGTTAAAAATGCTCAGAAAAATAGAATTAGAGAGGAACTTTCTAAACGTGATTTTAAAACATCTGGCAAAAACCTACATCTAATGCTTTACTTTATGGTGGAAAACTGAACGTGTTTCCCCTAAGAACAGGAACAAGACAAGCGTATCTGATCTCATCACTCTTATTCAACACATGCTGGAAGCTCCAGCTACAGCATTAAGAAAAGAAACTAAAATGCTTACAGATTAAAAAGGAAAAAATATAGCTGTCTCGATTTGCAAATAACATGACTGTCTACATTAAAAAATCCCAAGGAATCTATAAAAGTACCTTTCCTATAGCTAATTAATAAGTTTATCAGTTTTGCAGGATTTAAGATAAACATAAAAAATTATATTTCTCTATACCAACAATAAATATGAAGACACCAAAATTAAAAATACATAACTATATATAATTGCTCAAAATATTAAATACTGAAGTGTAAATCTAACAAAACATATTTGTAATTTGTATGCTGAAAATTACACATTTCTGGTGAAAGAAGTAAAAAAAATCCAACTAAATGGAAGACATATATTTGTAGATTTTAAGATGATATTTATATTAATTCCCCTCAAATTGGTAAACAGGTTTAATGCAACATCCATCAAAATCCAAGTAAGAATTTTATTTTTGCAGATATTGATAGAATTATTTTAAAATTTTTATGGAAAAGCATAGGCCCTGGAATAGTTAAAATAATTTTGAAAAAGAATAAAGTGGAAGGAATTATTCTACCAAATTTCAAGGTTCATCATGTAGTTATAGTAACCAAGACTGGCTGGTATTGGTGGAGGAATGATATATAGATTAAGGGAACAGAATAGAGAACCCAGGAATCGAACCACACAAATGCAGAAGCGGTTTTTATGCTAAGGTACAAAAGCATTATATAATAGTACATTTTATACCTTACATATATACCTTATATATAAGGTATAAAAGCATTCCAGTGGCGTAAAGATAGCTTTTCAACAAATGGTGCTGGAGCAATAGAACATCCATAGAGAAAACAAAAAACAAAACAAAAAAACGCCTGACTTAACCTTCATACCTCATACAAAATTGATTTAAAAATTAACTCATGAATTTAAATGCAATAAAATCACAAAACTTTTAGAAAGAAAGAAACATAAGAAATGATCTTCAAGATCTAGGACTGGCAAGAGGGACTTGTCTCCAAAAGCGTGATACATAAAACAAGTAAAAAGACAATAAGTTGGTTACTGCAAAAATTAAAAACTTGCTCTGTGAAAGCTCATGTGAAGTAGATGAAAGCAAAAACTGTAGACTGAGATAAAATATTTGCAAATTACACTCCAACAAAGGACAAGTATCTAGAATATATAATAAGCTCTCAAATATAACAGTATTGAAACAAGAAATCCAATGAGAATACGAGTAAAAACATGCCAGAAAGTTTTGCAAAAGAAAATATAAGATGTCAAATAAGTACATGAGAAGATATTTCACATCATTAACCATGTGAAAGGCAAATTAAAACCACAATGAGCTATCACACTACAAATCCATCAGAACGGCTTAAAAAAATAGTGACACCTCTGACCGGGCACAGTGGCTCATGCTTTATAATTCCAGCACTTCGGGAGGCCAAGGTGGGCAGATCACAAGGTCAGGAGTTCGAGACCAGCCTGGCCAACATGGTTAAACCCTGTCTATACTAAAAATACAAAGCTAGCCAGGCGTGGTGGTGCATGCCTGCAATCCCAGCTACTCAGGAGGCTGAGGCAGGAGAATCACTTGAACCCAGGAGGTGGAGGTTGCAGTGAGCTGAGATCACACCACTGCACTCCAGCCTGGGTGACCGAGCAAGACTCCATCTCAAAAAAAAAAAAAAAAAAAAAAAGTGACACCTCCAAATGCTGGTGAGGATGTGGACAAGCTGGATTGCTCATACAATGCTGGAAGTGTAATATGGTATAGCCACTCTGGAAGATAATATGGAAGTTTTCTAGAAAACAGAACATACAATGACCATATGACCCAGCAATTGTACTCCTGAGCATTTATTTCAGAGAAATAAAAACTTATGTTCATACAAAAACTGTTTCAAAGATGTTCACAGCAGCTCTATTTGTAATAAAAAGTGGAAACAACTCACATGTCCTTCAGTAAAAAAATGATTAAGCAAACTGGTACAGCCAGACCATTGAACACTGCTCAGCAATGAAAAAAAACAAGCTGTTGATATCTACAACAACCTGGGTGAATCTCTGGAGAATTTTGCTGAGTGAAAAGGGAAATCCCCCAAAAATTACATACTCTGTGATTCCATTTATATGACATTATTGAAATGCTGAAATCATTATTGAAATGATGAAATTATAGAAACAGAACAGATTAGTGATTGCCAGGGGCTGAGTAGGTGGGGTTGAGGGAAGTGAGTGTGGCTATAAAAGGGTAATGTGGGCCATCCTTGTGATGATGGAATGTTCTGTACCTTGATATACAAAAGAAGGATGGTCTTTTCTGCCTTACATGGGATGTTAAAAAAGAAACCAAAAAGTGCCATGATAAATTGCAAGGCACAAGATACACTTCAGTACATTCTATCTTAGAATCTCTTGATTTTCTTTGGGAGTCTCAGACAGTGTTAAGTGATTCTTGCAGTCCATTAGAAATGCACTTCATTTTTTAACGGGCACTTCGTTTGCACTTCATTTTCACACTGGCACTGTGCAAGCATCACTCAACTGCCTTGTTTTGTGTTTGATCAGAATTTAGGAGCAACATAATATAGGCAAAAGTATTCCCTCTCTCTCTTCAAAAATCAGATACAGATGTCACTGGTGGCCATTGGCTCAGTTTCTGCTGGATAATGAAGCACTTACTAGTGCCATTTGCTAAGATTCGTGATGCTTGCAGGCTAACATACTTCACAACAAGGTTCAAAACATATGTGAACTCAATATCACCTTGCCTTGGGAAGCTTAGGAAGCTTCTTTCACATTGGCTGCCCTTTATAACTCTCATCTGTCCTTATCTCTTCTTACTGCTCTTATGCGAAAACTAAAATGAGACCCCTCCAAGTTGCAAACACAATGAACTCCCTCTATCTAATAAGATTCCTCTGAAAAACAAATGTGGAGAAGAAAAGGGAGAAGATGACACAGGAGCTGACTTTGAAATCTTCTGTCTCCTTCTCTTTAGTGTAAGGGAGGACTGTCTTTCAGGGTTGGGTGGAGGCAGCCCTTCAGTCACATACCTGCATGCATGCAGATCTGCAGGTGGTAAAAGCACACAGCATGAAGTTAGGCTTTATCTATTCAGTTCATACATGTCCTACCAATGACATCCATTTCCCACATCGAAGCAGACAGGTTAAAAACATTTTCGGCAGCATAAGTGGGTTTTGTTGATGTGAAAGAGTCTTAGAATGCTATATTTTTTGATGATGGGTTTCTCTTATACCATGTGACAGTCATTAGTGAGGAAGTCACATATCCACGTATCTGCAATAAAATGAAGAGCTCATGCAATAGCAGTCACACACCAAATGCTCTTTTTGTTATATTAACATAAGAGAGCAAACAGAGAAAAGAGAATGCACTCATTAGAAAGGAAACTGGACAACCACTCCATATCATAATAAGCAATGGATTTTCTTAGAGTATATGTCCTAGAAGCCACTGTTGATGTCCAAGAAGCTGTACCAACCCAGTGTTCCCTTGAAGTTAGGAGGGGTCTAGGTTTTTTCTGCAGATTCGTATCAGAGCATACTAGAAGATAAAGTTTTCTGAGCAGATCTTAGAGCAGTTCTAACTCTTTGGCAATTTTCCTAACAATATTAAGCAAAACTGGCATCTGCCAAACTAGCCCAGATCAGCAGATCAAGCACGGAAGCTTTCCTGGCTGCAACCTAAACAATGTTTCCTAATTGTCCCTTTTATATTCAACAATTCAAATAAGAACATGGTGTCTCTTGGAGAAGGAAGAATGACGGAAGGAACATGAAAGTCATTAGAAGCAAACATCTCTGGCAAATGATAAATTTGAACCACACAAATATCTTTACTCTGTAAGGAAGTTTGCAACAAGCAAGTATAATAACATTTTAAAGTCTTGGCAGATATAATTTAAGAGAAAACCTTAAAAGCAGTTTAGATAATTTAACAGCTAAGAATTACTGGACACTTAGTACGCATCAGGAACTGTGCTAAGCATTTTTACATGTGTTGTCTCATGTAACACTCTTGATAATATTATGGGAGTTCTATTATTATATTATCTATATTCAATAATTCAACAAGCAGTTATTGAGCTCTTGTGAGTGAAATGCAGGAGGTGCAGGGATATACAAGACACATTCCTTGTCTTCAGTTAGTTCATCTGCCAGTGAGAGAGATGGAGAAAGACAATGCTTTATTTGAAGGAAAGAGAAGATGCAGAGTTTAGATTCTGTTATTTATGGTACTTCCTTAGGGAAGAGCTAATAAATTGCTTAGATAACCAGATATGAAGACAAAGGGAAGGCTGAATGTCCTGCAGAGGGCAGATAAAAAAGCCTTATGTGAAAGAGCTAGGAAAAGATTGGTGTTGAAGAAATATATTTGACTATGTTTGAGAGTCTTTAAGAGTTGGTCTGCTACCAGGAGTCCCTACATTTTTCTTAGTCCCATTTTTTTCTAATCATAAATTTATAGATAATCTCTACTTAAAAAAATGCAAAAGAAGGAGGGGTGAAAGGAGAGAGGGAAGTGATAGATGAAAAATTATCTCATGGTACAAACCTGTCAAATTTCTGCTAAGGCTACAGACAATGTGACTATACATTTAAAGAGCATACTGATTACAGTTATCTGCCTCACTCCTGGTAGGAAATCCTTTAGTATGAAGAAACCAAGATAATCTCAATTTCTTCTTTTACTTTCTGCTTAATCGAGCTCAAGTGGGATAATTGTATCATTTCCTTATTTTGGCAATCCTATTGCTGCCCAGGTGAGATGAGTGTGGAGGTAAACCACTACTAGAGCTGGGAGCAGGGAAGGAGTGAAATGCAAATCCACCCAACCTGCATTCTGAATCAGCAGAACTGAGTTCAAGCAATGGAAACTTAATTTGCCATAAAAATCACTTCCAGCTTCTCTAACCACAGTGACCTTAAAAAGGGTTTATGTTTGACTATTAAATACCAAATATATTATGGTTAGTACAAAATACTTCATCTTCATTCAAGTTTCCCTGAGGGCCCCTAAGTGGTTAACAGATGATGATTGCTCATTATTTAAAAGCCAGTTCCTGGAGAAACTCAGATCGCTGGAATTGCTGATTTGCAGAGGAAATCGATGCCAGAAGTGACAGTATGCTTCATATGATGCAAGCTGCCAGTTAGTGCTTAAACTCGTAAGATCATGGTGTCTCTTGGAGAAGGAAGCATGATGGAAGGAACACGGGTCACTCAAAGCAACATCTTTGGCAAGTGGTAAATTTGAACTACACAAGTATCTTTAGTGTGTAACGAAGTTTGCAATAAGCAAGTATAATAACATTTTAAAGTCTTAACAGATATAATTTAAGAAAAAACCTTAAAAGCAGTATAGATAATTTAATAGCTAAGAACTACTGGTCACTTAGTATGCATCAGGAACTATGTTAAGCACTTTTATACATATTGTCTCATGCAACACTCTTAACAACATTATAAAGGTTGCAATATTATACTATCTATATTATCCCCATTTTACTGACGAGGAAACATAACCTTACTTAGAATGATTAAAAACTTGTCCAAATACCATCTCATGTCAGTCAGAATGTCGATTATTACAAATTCAAGAAACAGCAGATGCTGGCGAGGTTGTAGAGAAATAGGAATTTTACCCGGTTGGTGGGAATGTAAATTAGTTCAACCATTGTGGAAAACAGTGTGGTGATTTCTCAAAGATTTAGAACCAGAAATACCATTTGACTCAGTAATGCCATTACTGGGTATATACCCAAAGGAATATATATTATTCCATTATAAAGATACATGCACATGTATTCTCACTGCAGCACTATTCACAATAGCAAAGACATGGAATCAACCCAAATGCCCATCAATGATAGACTGGATAAAGAAAATGTGGTACATATACACGATGGAATATTATGCAGCAAAAGGGCATGAGATCATGTCCTTTGCAGGGACATGGATGGAGGTGGAAGTCATTATCCTCAACAAACTAACCCAGGAATGGGAAACCAAACACCACATGTTCTCACTTATAAGTGGGAGCTGAACAATGAGAACACATAGAAACAGGGAGCAAAACAATACACATTGGTGCCTGTTAGGGGAGGTTGGGGATGCAAGCAGAGAGCATTCGGAAAAATAGCTAATGCATGCTGGGCTTAATACTAGGTGATGGGTTGATAGGTGCAGCAAACCACTATGGCACACACGTACCTATGTAAGAAACCTGAAAATCCTGCACATGTACCCCAGAACTTAAAATTAAACAAAATTAAATTTAATTTAAAACTTGTCCAAGTTCACACATCAATTCAAAGGCCGAGTAGAATTTGAACCCAGGCCTGTCAGATCTTACAGTTCAAGGTGTTATTTCCTCTACTACATTTCTGTACTATTGGCTTATTTAAATTCTACATATCAGTAAAATTTGAACTGTTGACCATCTTCATGTGAGACTTTAAGGATGCATATGCCTACTAATTCAAACAAAGCAATAAATATTTCATAAACACACATCTCAAATCCAAGTTAAAATGCCTATTCTTGTTTCAGCTGCACGTGTTTGACTTGACTTTGACAAGAGAACCATGATTTGAAAATGTTGTCATTTAAAGAAAGTTAAAGTTGTTATTGGAACAGAATGAACACGTATTCTTAGTAAGCACTCTGAAAGTATAAAAAAAGAACTTGCATATCTCCATATTGGTCCTGCCTTATTAGGAAGCATTGTACTTATTATAAATTGCCTTATTGTGCAGGAGATTTTAGTCAGCTATAAATTGTCTTCTATTTGCATACATTTCCTCCCCTAATTGCTAAGTATACACTGCTTCTTCATACTAAATGCTGTCAGTAACCTATCTGCAAAATAAACAGTAGGGAGGATTCTATTAAGACAGAGTTAGACAAAGTCATTAAATTTGTTTGTGGTTTCTTCTGAAGGTAGCTTCAAGAGATTACCTGAAAACTTTATTTGCATAATAAAATAACTCTTGTTCACAGTACAGTTCCACCCCTTACCTTTCCAGTGACTTTTTCATCCCATTCGACTTCCAAAGATAATCATTTACAAATGAAGGGATTACAAGTTGCCACCACACCCAGACAGCTTAGCCATGCTCCTGGGAAGAGCCAACAGGTGTTGGTGAATTGCACGACCTTATTGCAAAGGAAAAGGAGCAGTACCACAAATGAATTTAATGATTTTGTCTAAATTTGTCTTGATAGACTCCTCCCTACTATTCATTTATAAACTTTTGTAAACTATTGTCTGTTTTGGGGCTCATTCATTTCCCCTGAAAATCATTTACTACCCCTGTGAAGTTTTCCCCACCTCCCTTCCCCCTGTGAAGAGGGTATTTAAACCTCAAGCATCTGGCCTTTCTTTGAGTCTCATATTTTATATGACCCTGGTGCATGTTAGTAAATTTATATGCCTTTTCTCCTATTAGTCTATCTACCGTCAGTTCATTCTAGCCAACCTTCAAAGAGAGAAGGGAAGCTTTCCCTGCACCCCTACAGGAGTTATTAGCTTGTAGATGATATGGAATGCCCTAAGTTGGGTGATGTCTCCCAGGAAATTAGTGGACATAGAGAAGAGAGGAGATCTGAGGACTGAGCCCTTGGCTTTGCCAGTGTTTTAAGGGCAGAAATATGAAAAGAATCCAGGACAGATGCCTGAGGAGTGGTGACTCATGGAGGAACAAATGTGGTGTACTGGAGGCCAAGGGAAGGGAGCATTTTCAGAGTATCTCAGGATTTTTGCAATGGACACAGTGATCAATATTGTCGAATGCTCCTGAGAGGCTGAATAAGATGCAGGCTGAGAAGTGTCCTTAGAATATGGCCATGTGATGGTCATTGACATTGACAAGAGCAGTTGCAGTGATGTAGTTGGAGCAAAAGCCTGACTGGAATGTGCCGAAGAGAGAATACAAGATGGCAAGTGCAGCTAAATATTTTGAGGACTTTTACAGTGAAAGGGAAGGTAGAAACTCAAGAAGCATGTGGTATTCAGAGAGAAGTTGTTCTTATTTTGTTTTGCTTTAAGATGAGATACATTGCAGTGCATTTGTGAACTGGTAGGAATGACCCAGTAGAGAGGAAATAATTGATTATGCAAGTGAGAGGACTGACTTTTTTCAAGGATAAAGTCCTTGAATCAGGAAGTGGACTAGGCTCTAGTGCAGGCTATTTTGTCAGCTGTTTAAATTATGAGCTGACATTATATGAGAAAGCAGGCTGCAAAATGTGTAGATAATTACACACTTGTGAAAACATGTAAAAATATTTGAAACCTTGAAAATACACACTAAAATATTAATAGTGTTTATTTGTGGGTGTTACAAATAGGGTGACCTTATCTTCTAATTTTTTTTTCTACAATGAACAATTGTTACTCTTACAATCAGGGGAAAAATGAATTTAGGAATTTACAAAACTTGCCAATCCTGAGTAATTATTAATGGTTTTGATCTCCTTCTCAAAAATTGACTGTAAAATGACATTAATAAAAATAAAATTTTCTACCTTTATTTTATATTCCTTACGTCTTTATCTGTACAAGACAGTAGTCCTCAATTATTTCACAGTGTTGCTCTGAATTGCAAATGATAAATGCTTTATGGTGATGCATCAGAAAGTACATACGTATGTGAAGCTTTTTCTTTTTTTTTTTCTATCACAATCATTTCACTATTAACTAATGTGCTACCCCTTTTAAGCCACCTAAATCTTGAGACCATTAAAATGAACTTAATAGAAGAACCACGCTCTAGTAACTGCCTACCTTGTAATAGAATTTCAAATGTTTATGGAATTGAATTGAATTGTGCCAAAGAATGAAAATATTCATGAAATCACACTGACTATGGCCCTAAGGAGATTTTTTAAAGACAAAATTCTAACTCACTACAAATGGCTAATATATTTTAAGAATGCAAGTCTCCAAAGAGAAGGAAGCAGAAGTGCTTCCTAAAATTAAAGTTAAACAAAACAAAACAAAAAAAAAACCTCCTGAGGACTGACTCCTTATTTTCTGCAGCTTTTGATTGTTTTTCCCTTTCAGGGCCTGGGGCCTCACTCTGCTGCACAATTGCTAAACCTAGGATCCATATTTCAAGTCTCTGTCTCTTCTGCTTCCCACCAACCTTCTCATGGGAGTATTTCGTATTAAGGACTGAGCTCTGATTTTTTATCTTGCCCGAATTCCTACCTAAGGAGTCTAGGGAGTCATGCCCTACAAACTATACATTCCCATCAGATAGATTTTATTTGACCATATATATTGTAACTTACTTTTCAGTCTGACTCTGTCATAGCATTGTGAGACAAGGAAAAAATATTTGAACCCAAAATATATTTCCTTGCCATATCTTGACATTGCCCTGCAAAGTCTCTTGTGGGAAAAATCCACAGTCTATAGAGAATCCCTTTCCCCCTTTGTTTTCCTTCCTTTCTCTCTAGACCCAGAAGATAATCAACTAAGAGCCAAGCACCCTTTTAGGTCCTATGATAAGAAACAGTTTACAACCTGTGCTCTCTGTGAAGTCTGCTGAGAGATTCCTCTGCATAATAAAACTTGGTCCCCACAATCCTTTATCTTAGCCCGAACATTCCTTTCCATTAATCCAGGTCTTCAGATAAACTCAACCAATTGCCAACCAGAAAATGTTCAAATTTATAGCCTGGAAGCCCCCCTCTTTGAGTTGTCCCAGTTTTCTGAGCCAAATCAATGTATTTCTTAAATGTATTTGATTGATGTCTCATGCCTCCTCCCTAAAATATATAAAATCAAGCTATAGCCCGACCACCTCGGACACATGTTCTTAGGACCTCCTGAGGGCTGTGTCACAGGCCACGGTCACTCATATTTGGCTCAGAATAAATCTCTTCAAATATTTTACAGAGTGTGACTCTTTTCATTGATAGTTGATGCTCACTGTTTATTCTCAAGCCATGTTCATTCCCATTACTGTCTTTTAAATGCTTTTGCTTTACATGCAACTTTAGATGTGGCCTTCTAAATTCTGTGTCTGAATTTCGATACCAGTTTCATTACTGGTCTCTTTATCCCCCTCCACTTCCCAAGAAATGTTCCTAAAATTTGGGTCTGGTGACCTTGATGAAAACCCTCCAGTGACTTTCCATCACTTTACTTTAGGTAAAACTTGTAATTCCCTGGAAGAGATTAAAAACCCTGATAATCTGACTTCTGTTTACTTCAGCTTTGTGTCCTGCAGCCACACAGTAGCCCTCCAGGCTCCTACCAGACTTCTCCCAATTCTGACTGCTTTGTGCCTCTTGCTTTGCCTGCAAGCCCCCTCCTCTAGCCCATCTACAACTTCTTTTTTTATTAAATGAATGATGTGTTTTATTTATTTTTTTGAGACAGTGTCTTGCTCTGTTACTCAGGCTAGAGTGCAGTGGCACAATCTTGGCTGACTGCAACTTCCACCTCCTGGGTTCAAGCAATTTTCCTGCCTCGGCCTCCCAAGTAGCCAGGACTACAGGCACTCGCCACTACACCTAGCTAATTTTTGTATTTGTAGTAGAGATGGGGTTTCACCATGTTGGCCAGGCTCATCCCATCTCCAACTTCTACTTGCCCTTCAAAACTGGTCCAGGGGCCACATCCTCCCAGCTTGCCCACCTGACTTGAAGCCCATGGAGTCAGATGCTCCTGGCATGTCCGCTCCAGGGCATTGTGTAAGCATCTCCATCAGAGGAGTTATCAAAGAGAATTATAATTATCTATTTAGTTCTCTTGAGAAAGAAATGAATAGAATCTCAGGACTCCCAAACTCACCGTTCCAAAGGAAAAGTTAAGCTTGGGCACTGAGTCATGCAAACAAGCAACAACAACAAAAACTGACTTCCTTTTGTTCACAAACAGGTAGCTGTAATTTCACATGTTTACTTTATTGTATGTAAAATGTAGATTTACTGAGAGCCTGAGACAACACATAATTGACTTCTCCACCTACTCTTTTCATGTGTAAAATACAGATTCACTGAACACTAATAAAAAACCTTACAAGAATGCAACCACTGGTCTGGCCCGATGGCTCAAGCCTGTTATCCTAACACTTTGGGAGGCCAACGTGGGTGGATCACTTGGACCCAGGAGTTTGAGACCAATCTGGGCAACAGGGTGAAACCCCTTCTTTACAAAAAATACAAAAATTAGCCAGGTGTGGTGGTGGGTGCCTGTAGTCCTAGTTACTCAAGAGGCTGAAGTGAGAGGATCATGTGAACCTGGGAGACTGAGGCTGTGGTGAACTGTGACTGTGCCACTGCACTCCAGCCTGGGTGAGAGAGTGAGCACTGGCCTCACTGCCTACCCTCCTGCCCACTTTTCCTTTTCTCTTTCCCTTCCTACTCGCTCTTTCGTCTTTAAACATTGAAGTCCTCAAAACCCTCTTTCGAAAAAGCACAGGACACAGATCCTACTGTGACTTGTGTTTCTTTTTCCTCAACCTACATCCTCAAACTGAGCAGAATAAACCTCTGAATTGACTGAGATCTGCCTTGGTCCCTTTTTGGTTTACACTCTGTTGCCTCAAACTACTAAGTCAAGAATAATATTTTATTGCTATATCTATTTATATAACAGATATTTATATTCGTTTGCTGGGGTTATCATAAGAAAGTACCAGAGACTCGATGATTTAAACAAGGGAAATTTCTCTTTCCACAGCTGTGGAGGCTGGAAGTTTGAGACCAAGGCAGAGGCAGGGCTGGTTTCTTCCAAGGCCTCTCTCCTTTGCTTGCAAATGGCCGTCTGTTTCCGGCATCTTCATGTGACCTTCCCTCTGTACATGTCTATGTCCTAATCTCCTCTTGTTATAAGGACACCAATCATGTTGAATTAGTGTTCATCCTAATGACTTCATTTTACCTTAATTACCTCTTTAAAGACCCTATCTCCACATATAGTCACATTCTAAGGTACTGAAGGTTAGGGCTTCAATAAGTGAATTTGGGGGGTCACAATTCATCCCATAACAGTGTTAAGTGGATGGTGATTTCATGGGATCCAGTAAAGTTTTTACCCTTTGATACTAGGTGAGGTCTAGTCCAAGAATTTAGTTCTAATGCTAATTCAAATTATTTGAAAAAGACCTCACACTTTCTCATTCTAATTTGGTTGTCTCATACTTTATATAGCTGTTTTCATCCATTCTAAAGCATACTTTTTTATAACATAGATGAGCATTGTGCTTTGAAAACAAAACCTACAAGACTCAGCTGAAAGACATGCATTGGCCAAACCCAGAGCTGGAAGCACAGAGGCAGTCAAATACCTGCCTTTGAAGATAGACAGCATGGGACAAAAAGATATTGGTGAAACATTTTCTACATTTCACTAAAAAGGATGCCCTGGCAATGAATACAGAACCTGCAACACAGTAGGTACTCAATAATTATTTAAATGAAGAAACTAACCATGTGGGAAAACACAGAAATTTTCTGGCATGGATAGTTTGAATTTATCATCTCTTTATGTAACATATATATCGACTGCCTACTCTAGCCAGGTAGACTCCTAAAATTCCAGGACCTGGGGATACATGAAAGAGCAAAAGAGATTAAAAAGTCCCTGCCTTCAAGGAGCTTATACTCTAGTTTGAAGAGAGAGAAGAGAGAGATAATAAATAAAAAAGTAGAATAAAAAAGAATGAAAGAAAAGAAGAAAATGCCAGAACTTGCTACCCTGGAAAATGAACAAGGTAGAAGGCTAGAGGTTGGGGAAGGGACTTTAATTTTAAAAGCTGGCCAGGTAGCAGGTAGTTATGTGTGAAGTCAGCCATGCCACCATGATTGAAGAAAGGAGAGACTAAACTAGTATTTCCCATAGTAAATGCTGCACAGTATTGATGCTGAAGGGTTTCCACATACAAAAAAGAATTCCAGGTTAAACAGTACATGCATGGCCTCCTCTTGGGAGACAAAGGGGTGTATCTGTATACTTAAGTAATACCTTTAAGAAAGTCTCTTACACAAGAAATCTGTTGAAGGTTGTTTAACACATTGTTTCCCAAGTGTTTCCCACCGTGAGACCCATTTTGGGGAGGTTATCTATTAGACAGAAAAAAAAAAGTTCTAGAAAATCCACATGAGGAAGTTTTATACTTACTGACTTCTCTGTGTAAGTGAGAAAAGAATGTATTTCAGGTATCAGATCGATCAGACTTGAGATGGTGATGTGACAGTTTAAATATTGTTAAATACTATTTTAAGCAAATCTATTATGAAAGTCATACAGTTCTAGGGAGCAAGCATGTGAGTTTAGTAGTTATTTTGTCTCCTTTTTAAAATTAGAACTACATTTTAGTCATTTGAAATCTCTATTATTCACATTTCACCCAGCTTGCCATGATCTTTATGTCCTGAAAGAGAAGTCTACTGATTTCTTGCTAGAAGAAAATAAGAACAGAAGAACTGAACCTCCTGAGGAGTCAGTCTGTATTCCACTCCAATTCTCCTTGATCTCAGATCTTGCAAAACAACTGTACTGTCCATTAGAGTTTCAGTGGTGCCCATATTTAGCTGAGATTAAGATAGAGCATAACACATTGGCACACACTGAGCCACTGAGCACTGATTTGATAATGTCCTGAGTAGCAGAGCTCATAAAGATAGCTTGTAAATCACTGGAAACTGGGACCCCAGAGAAGAGCCAGGCTGGGTTCCTCTGACCATAAGCAAGGCCCCTAATGGAGTCAGGAGTCATTTCACACTCGCAGAAAATATTGCTTTCACTGCCCAGACTTGAGTTTACTGCTTTGCTGGAGGGGAAAAGATGCCTTGGACATAGAAGACAAATAAGTGCCCTTGGGGGGAATTTTATTTCCCCCTCTGTTCTGAAAACTTATCTCATATACCTCTTTCTGCTCCACTGTCCACCATGCTGGATGGGCCCAGAGTGCTTTGTAACCACTTTCTCCACTAGCTAAAGAAAATGCTTGCTAAATCATACAACTACCACATGGTTCCATAAAATTTAAACTTTGACCTAAGCAACTCTAGAGAACTGATGTATCTGTAATCTGTGATTCATAAAGGTGTCTGCAAAAGATTTTTGACAGGTATATAGACTTTGCAACAGTCTTGACACACTTATTTGTGTATTTCATTGGTCTGAGTGTTGTTTTAAGGGTACAACTTAGAAAAGAACATTGACTCCCTAGTAAATGTAAATCAGTACAAGTATTTGAGTAATTTCTGTTAAGAAAATGGAAGCTTACATTGATAGTTAAAAACAAAGGAAAGAAAATATGTTAGAAATGATTGCAGAGAAAACAACAGCTCATGCTAAAATTCTACTGTTTGTGCTTTTAACTTAGCTATAAGAAGCTTTGGAAATTTAAGGGCCAAAAGAGAGAAAATTATTACCAATAAAATCAGATCTTTTTGACTAGAGAAAATTTACCACCATTATTATATTACACCTCGGGAAAAGTGGCTTTCCTGCTTTTTATTAGTAACACAAATTCTTTTTTTTTTATTATTATACTTTAAGTTCTAGGGTACACGTGCACAATGTGCAGGTTTGTTACATAGGTATACATGTGCCATGTTGGTTTGCTGCACCCACTAACTCGTCATTTACATTAGGTATATCTCCTAATGCTATCCCTCCCCTCTCCCCTCACCCCACGACAGGCCCCGGTGTGTGATGTTCCCCTTCCTGTGTCCCAGCGTTCTCATTGTTCAATTCCCACCTATGAGTGAGAACATGCAGTGTTTAGTTTTCTGTCCTTGCAATAGTTTGCTCAGAATGATGGTTTCCAGCTTCATCCATGTCCCTACAAAGGACATGAACTCATCCTTTTTTGTGGTGGCATAGTATTCTATGCTGTATACATGCCACATTTTCTTAATCCAGTCTATCATTGATGGGCATTTGGGTTCGTTCCAAGTCTTTGCTATTGTGAATAGTGCCACAATAAACACACGCAGTAACACAACTTCTTATAAGTATTTTATACCACCAAAAGCCATAACATTTGTTGAAAATTATACCATTAAGCTATTCTATTTCAGATTAGAGGCTTTAAGTATTAGCTATGATCTTTAAGAAATGCTTTTGGATATAATGATTCCAAACATACACATTGCTATGGTCTCAACGTGTCTCCTAAAATTAATGTGTTAGAAACTTAATCCCCAATACAATGATGTTGAGGGGGGGAACTTTAAGAGGTGATTAGATCTGGAGGACTCTGCCATCATGAATGAATTAATGCCAACATTGCAGGAGTGCACTCATGATAAAAAGATGTATTTTACAATTTTTACCCTTTCCTTTCTCTTGCAGGCTTTTTCTTTCTTTCTTTCTTTCTTTCTTTCTTTCTTTCTTTCTTTCTTTCTTTCTTTCTTTCTTTCTTTCTTTCTTTCTTTCTTTTTTTTCTTTTTGAGACAGAGTCTCACTCTGTCACCTAGGCTAGAGTGCAGTGGCACAATCTCAGCTCACAGCAACCTCTAACTCCCAGGTTCAAGTGATTCTCCTGCCTCCATGAGCCACCACTAGCTAATTTTTGTATTTTTAGTAGAGACAGTGTTTCACCATGTTGGCCAGGCTGGTCTTGATCTCCTGACCTCGTGATCCACCTACCTCGGCCTCCCAAAGTGCTGGGACTACAGGCATGAGCCACCGCACCCAGCCACAGGCAGGCTTTTTTGCCCTTCCATCACGGAATGACACATCAAGAGGATCCTTGCCAGATGCCAGCGCCCTGACATTGGACTTCTCAACCTCTGGAACTGTAAGCCAAATAAATTTCTATTGTGTGTAAATTACCCAGTCTCAGGTATTCTGTTATAACAGCATGAACAAACTAAGACACACATACACATACTTACATGTTTGTATACTTAATATATGTATGTATGTGTGCATGAGTGACCCTTGAACAACACAGGTTTTAATTGTGGGGGTCCTTTAGACACAGATTCTTTTCAACCAATATCTGTGGGATGCAAAATCCACTTATGGGGAGGACCAACGTTTCTTGTACAAAGGTTCTGCAGGGCCCAGTGTGGGATTTGAGTATGCACAGATTTAGGTATATGTGGAGGTCCTGGAACCAATCCCTGGCATATAATGGGGGCTGACTATATTTCTCTGCAGGATAACATCATCAGGGAGCACCTCAATCCACTCTAAGGGGAGGAATGTGCCTTTTTCTATCAGCACAATTCAAATCTGCTATCCTAGCCACATGCCCTCCATGAAGTATTTTCTTAAGAAATGAGAAATCCAGTACTTAAAGGGAGCAATTCTCAGAAGGTACCCATTTCCTAGGCTCTTATTCTGGAGGTTGTAATGCCATCATCCTTTCTTACTTAGTTTTGTGCAACCATTTTATTATTAGCCATTGTATTGTGATTGAATATTTGCTCAAGATAAAAGTTTCATTTTGCTCTTTCTCTCCTTTCTTTACACACACACACGCACAAACATTTCACAGACTTCAGCACACAATTGACACATGTCAATATTTTTTATATTTTCTTTCTTAGTTATCAATTGGCATCCTAAATTCAGGGCTAAATGCTTTCAAATTTACAAAAGAAAATAATGCAAAAGCCACCTTCTCAGCAGGTGGACTCAGCTGTGACTTATGGAGTGTTATCCTATGGATGACTACAAATCTCCACCTCTTCTGAAACTGGAAAATGCATCATGAAACATTCATCCCTTTGCCACAGAGCTTTATCTCCTGATAAAATAAAGACGGCATTATCAGGGTAACACTCCAATTGTTTTAATTTAACTATTTCCTAGGAGCAGATTTGGAGTATGTTTTGGGTTTTGTGTTATTGGTGCATATTGTGTGCATGTCTGTGTGCCAGGGGTGGAGGAAGGAATATTGATGAGTGTTTGTAGGGCTCTCCTGAGAAGGAGGCCTGCAATGGAAGGCACAAAGTTGCCAACTGCAAGCGTTTCCTGCTTCACAATTTCAACTAGCTCCATCCTAACAGTGTTACCAAAAAGGATATAATTATGGAAATCTTTGATAATGTGACATCACATTGCAGGCACAAACATTTTTGCTGCTACTTATAAGTGTTTTGGGGCAAGTAACTTAACCTCTCTGAGCCTAGTTTCCTCCTGGTAGGATTCTGGAGGTGACTGTGAGGATTCAATGGATGAATGTATATAATCTACAGCACCCCCAAAATGGAGAGGAAGACTTCTTACCAGCCCTGGCAGAGTCTCCCCATTTCCCAATCTTATTACACTTGTCATAAGGACAAACATTTATATTCCAATACAGCAGTATTGATCATCTTTCCCTATACAACTGCTGTTTACTGTTTCCCCTCCTCATCTTCTCACTTTGTAAAGGGGAGATATTCTCTTGCTCATCGGGTTGGATCTAGACTTGATTTTGCGGCACGAACTTGGGATAATGACTGAACGAGGGAATAAAGGAAGCCAGCAAGGCTAACTCAGTCTGCCACTGAGAAAAAGGGAAGGAGGAGATACCCAGAAAGCAGGCGGTGGAGGGTATGGAGAGAGATGTGGGAACTGGAGAGAGAGGCTGCAGAGTAGAAAGGGGTATAAGAAGTTGAGAGGACAAAGGAAGGTGATTGTTTTTATGAAGTGTGGCTGTTGAGTGAGTTACATCTCCTTTAAAGTTCTTTAAGAGATGCAAACAAAACTCTAATCGACTTTTAAATGAGTTTTAGTGGTTGGATTGTACTTGAAATGTTTTGTGAACACCATACTCCATGGGTATCTAAGTGCATTTGGATTATGAATTGTCTGGTTTACATAATTAGCACTTTAAATGATACTATTTTGCTCTCTCATTGTTTCAAATGTATGTGTGCTGCCTTTTTAGCTAGTCAGAAAGCTGCTAACAACTGCCTTTTAATTTATTTATTCACATGACAAGTACTAAGGGCCTGTATGCCAGGCTCTGTGTAAGACTCTATGCTGCCCATGAGGAGCTCACAGCCTATGGAAAAAAGACAGAAAACTCAACATCCTTCACCCCATGTGGTCAACGCAGTGATACAAATGAAGATACAGGATAAGCACAGAAGAAGGTTGCTGTCTTCAAACACCTAGCACAGAGCCACGCATATAACAGGTCCTCAAACACCAGGCAAATCCAGTAGTAGAGGGTACTAGGACTGCAGACCAAAAGTAGGCATTCAGCAATACCAGTTGGCAGGGGACCAATCCTCCACTGAATACTACTAGAAAATGGGAGTCAGTAGAAAAGGTGATTCAACCCATGGCTTTCTACTGACAACTAAACCAACTCCCATCAATTATCATATATAAATGGCATGAGGACACACCACTAGGTGATGGTGCTGGAATGGAGCAGAGACACAGAAATCTATCTATTTGGGAAAATAAGACAAATACAGGATACAATTAGCAAATATTACAAGTTTATATGCAGTGATGCACACAATCGAGAGCTAGAAGTAACAAGGTACTACAGGAATTGTCTGTTAGGTAAGTCTTTCCCACATCAAAGAATTTGTGCAACAGAAGTAAATACTCAAAATAATGATTTGAGTATGTTAAGGTATATCTATGGACCACCCAGTGGGAGGCACATGTGCACAGGAATGAGGAATTGGTGCTTACTGGCCACACCCCAGTCAGTTTCCCATGAAAGGGATTAGAATAGGGGCGGAGTTTGAGATGGAAGCATGCCAGGCTTCTTCACTTATATTCCTTGTAGTCTCTTCTGATTGGAACCAGGTTCTAACTCTGAATAAATTTGTAGGTCACAGGCATAATCTGCATCCCTAGAAGCATGTAATCACAGCTCTAAAGGGTGAGATACATCAGATGATGGTATTCTAGTAACTTAATGCTCTAACTTCATGCAAAATGGTGTTGTGTCTGATCTTACAGCAATCAAGCACAGAAATGAGACACAGTCCCTGTAGTCTGAGCTTACCTCAAGAAAGAACAGCATGTGACATGTGGAACTGTCTACTCTCCCTCACTTTTATGCCCCAGACACTATTCAGTCAATATCTGTAGAGCTACTGAATAAGTGAATGGCATAGGAGTGATAAACAACCACACCAGAAAAGTCCACTGCTTATTCTAATTACAAAAAAATGTTAAACTAAGTCTTTAAGATAATTTTCCCAATTGGGATATAGCTAAATGGGGCTAGAGGAGGGGAATACTAGGGGGTGACTGCTGTTGGTCACAGGGTTTCTTACTGGGGTGATGAAACAATCTGGAATTAGATAGTGGTAACGGTTGCGTAACTCTGTAAATATACTCAAAGCTGTTGAATTGTGCACTTTAAATGGGTGAATTTTGTGGTATGTGAGTTATATCTTAATAAAACTTACTTTTTGAAAAAAAAAATCACTGTTGAGATACATATTGACGAGATACATTAGAACTCGAGAATCCAAAATACAGGTCATTGTGCATAGTATAATGAATTAGGTTTATTCTTGAAAATAAGGGGATTAACATCCTACCCAATGAAAATAATAATCTTAGAATAGAGAAAAAAATTATTCTTTTGAAATGCAAAGTACCTTAAACAGAAGACCTGAATGCAAATGAGCATGGGCTTATTAACCTAGAGCTTAAAATATTTTGTTTGTTTATCAGAGGATTGGTAGATGGGCTACTGGTTCGTTTGGTCTTTCATCCAACAAGCAATTATTGATAAATTTGAGTAGTAGTACATGTTGAGTATTCCTCAGCCAAAATGCTTGGGACCAGAAGTGTTGCAGATTTCAAATCTTTTCAAATTTTGAAATATTTACATTACATACTGGTTCAGCATTCCTAATCTGGAAATCCAAAATCCTAAATGCTCCAAAGAGCATACGCTTTGAGCATCATGTCAGTGCTCTATTCTTAATATCTGTATGGATAAAGAACTCATAGAAAGGAGAAAGATGTTGAGAGCAAGTCCCCCAAAATCCGGCCATAAACTGATGACCCCAAAACTGGCCATAAACAAAATCTCTACAGCACTGTGATACGTCCATAATGGCCCTAAAGCCCAAGCTGGAAGGTTGTGGGTTTACAGGAATGAGGGCAAGGAACACCCAGCCCGCCCAGGGCGGAAAACCGCTTAAAGGCATTCTTAAGCCACAAACAAAAGCATGAGCGATCTGTGTCTTAAGGGTGTGTTCCTCCTGCAATTAATTCAGCCCATCCCTTCATTTCCCATAAGGGATACTTTTAGTTAATTTAATATCTATAGAAACGATGCTAATGACTGGTTTGCTGTTAATAAATATGTGGGTAAATCTCTGTTTGGGGCTCTCAGCTCTGAAGGCTGTTAGATCCCTGATTTCCCACTTCACATCTCTACATTTCTGTGTGTGTACCTTTAATTCCTCTAGGGCCGCTGGGTTAGGGTCTCCCCGACCAAGCTGGTCTCGGCAGAAAGAGATAATTATATTTGTATCACACAAAAGGTAGGGATGTAATCTTCAAGATTCATTATTATAATCTTCTATGTACATTTCCTTTTTGTGAATAGTCCCAACTTCAGAAAACCCATATTTTGAAGAATAGCTGGTATGCGCATTAAGTTTTTAGCTACCTTTATCTAATAAGACCCATTGTACCTGGGAATATTGGAGATAAAAAGATAAAATAACTGTGTAGCCTCCCTTGAGCAGAATACTATTTGGTGGGGGAAAGACATCAGAAAAAAAGAACTAAAGCAAGATTTTACATACTATAATTGTGGTATTTGTGTACTAGTAAATTTAGAAGTACAATTTTATAAGTAATAAAGGCAAGTCTACATTGACTACTACTTAGTAAATGAAGCTTCTACTGTTACATGACAATAAATTATCTGCAAATTATAACATTTATAGAAGTTAGTCTAAGCTAGTGTGACATCTATGTGTTTGTGTTTATGGTTCTTTGCTGCTGAACATGTAGAACGAACAAATTAGGAATTAGTCTTTCATTGTAATGCTCTGTGCTGAAGAGTAGCCATTTATTGAGGAAAATTCTATGCTTTTCTCATAACCCTCAGTACTCTGAAGGCTTTGCTCCATGGAAAGTGTAAGACCTTTGTGAAATCCAGGCATTCACTGAGAGCTACTAATGAAGAAAATAATGGCAGATAACTTGAGAAAACAGGTGAATGATTATAGTGGACAACTTTGGGAAAAAATACAGTAGCTAATGAGTGAACTTGCTAATGAGTCTTCCTCATTACAGTAGAGAGTTCAACGGGTTTATCTGTGTATAGTGCAATGTCACAAGTGGCCCTATACTGTGTGTGGGTGCATGCATGTTTGTGTGCATGTGCAAGGGAGGAGAGATGAGGATAGAGTGTATAAATTGTGTTCTGAAGCCTTAAATAATAATCTCATAAAATGTTGATATATGTTTCCATGTCTCTGCAAATCACTATTTGTAAATTAGATACCTTTGCCACACACAGAGAATTATTATTCCCATATCTGCAAATTAACCATTTTCATTCTTTAATATCGCTCAAGTTACATTTCCACCTTAGTTCAGTCCATGCACACCTGAGAGACATCAGGGTGTGTGTGTGCACTGGTGGCCAATAAGTGGACTTTATAATATACTAAGAATCTGCATAGAATCTATGTAGGCAGTACCCATATGCCCATTTTATAGAATTTGGAGCATAGAAAAAATATTTTCAAATTTTTCATACAGGTTTATACTTGTACACTTATTTTTTGACACATTCTTGGTGAGATTTAGGGTGCTCTTCATTACCAGGCATTCTCTTATTGAATAAACGTTTTTAAGCACAATTATATAACACCGCCAAGATTACACTTGGAAATAAATTTTCTAACTAGGTGAGAAAAGGAAAGCAAGTGTCCCCTGTAGAAAAAATTCCCTATATAATATTTCTATGCTTGTCCTGCCCTAGAAAAGAGGTGAAAGTCATAATGATTTGTTTTGTGTAAGCTAATGAGCATCATTAGTTGAAAGTGTTCTGTGTATTAGATAATTCTCTACATGGCCTGGCTTAAGGAATGCTTTAATTTTTAGTGTCACTAAACTCTGCTAATGTTAAAGCAGTGGAAACTTCATACGAATATCAGGATTACATGAGGCATTAAAGAAATAAGTACATAGTTCTGATGCCACAGACTGGGAAAGAGCCCAGGGGTTGAGGTGGGGGCAGTTGACTAGTGGTGACCCCTGCAGGAAGGGTCAGAGGAGGAGGGGTGGGACAGTGCAAGGTGCATTGGGCTCATTCTGACAATGCTTTGAGATGCACTTTGATCCTTGTACCTTCCCATTAAGAACAATCAGTGGACTCCGAAGGCTAACAGCAGTCAGTTCACCTTCCAAAAGGACTCCCTCCTGGTCGCTCAACTCTCTGTAGAGGAGATTTCCCACCTGGAGCACAGTCCACCAGGGATGGGGCTTATCTCTTTTCTCCTTTCTCAGGTGCCTCCTGTTGTTTCACTAACTCATGAGGGTAGACCAGGGAACACTGCTGAGTAGCATGTTTCCTCTGCTTTTTCAGCTAGTCTTCCAGAGCACAGACAGCAGATCCTGGGGTTTAAAGAGTCTGTTCAGTTAAGAACTTTTCCCTATATGATTATTTCAGGTTGTATTTTATTCCATCACTTGTTTTCCTCCATATTCTAGGTAACCCTATTCAAATACTATATGGTTCCTCGCTGGAACTTCTACAGTTTGTGTTTTCAGGTGGAAAGCTAAGCACTAGGTATACATTAGGCCTTAAAAGAAAACAGTTGAAGCAATTGGACAAACAGATGGAGACTAATAGGAGGAAAGCTTAATTAAGAATAATTTTTTACCAAGGAAAATAGCATTGATTCGTTTTCTCTTCTTCCTGCAGGGACCATGATCTTTAATTAGTTATTTATTTGTCCTGTTTTCCTGTCCTCTGGATCCCATTCCCCATGATGGAGAGATCACACGTGCTTCACGTGCTGCAGACCCAGCACTCAACTCAACATTAGGAACTGCAGGGGACTTGGTAAATAGTCACTACATGACTGAGTTCACGTTATGTTAGCAGATGTGTCATCTCCAGTTTCACACATGTATGTATATGTCCATTGACATTAGGTCAGATTATTCAGAGATCCTTGAAGTTTTCTTCCTTGCTTCTAATTAGAAAGTTGAATGTAATCCACTCTACTTTTGAGGGTCTTCAAAGCTGGGGAAAAAATGTTCTTAAAAAAAAAATCAACCTTGCAAAAGGAATCACACTCAGAACTGAGGTAGAATCATCCAGTTCACACTATTTCCAAGCAAGAAAATACTCTTTGATTATTTGAACACAGTTTCCTGACTAAAGCCCAATACTTTCAGAAGTGGGTCTGATGTTTCAATTCATGTGTTCACAGCAGGAAGTAGCACTGTAACATCCTCATCCTGTGAAGCAGTCTGCCCTAGCTGGATCTTTCCATTTTACTCCAGAATGAAGGTTCCTAGCATGACCACAGAGGGATGAAGTAGCAATTGGCTCTCTCTGACATTCCACTACAAGCACTGGCTTCCAACATGAAGAGGCAGCAACAGCATGTCATTGTTTTGTTTCCAGACAAGGAGATGGAAATTGATTGAGGGGCTGTGAAGTTGGTCCTATAACGAAGTGGAACACATACAGCAACCTGTTCAGCTGGACACCACATCCAGCAGAGTTGAGCCTGCTTGCACTTAGGAATGGTATAGCTGGGTTAATCACAAATTGAAAAAGGTTAGTTCCTTTCATAGTGCTAGGGCATTACAGTTAGCTTAGACTGGAAATACCCTGAGTTCAGCTCCGGAGTGATAGGGATAGATTTCATCAGAATCAGCCAGGGCTATGGGCTACTCTGCAGGTGGAGGATGGCTCTATTGCTGGAGAAACACCCCATACATGTACCACCCTCTGAGAGGACCCGAGTGGACTTATAGCTCTGGTGTATCACTGCTTTATTTCTGTCTTTGTTCTACAGAGCATTTCTTTATATACTCCTCACCAGGCCCACTTTGCTGCACCATGACAATCATCGTTTGCTGGGTGATACTTGTGGTGGTTCAGCTGTGCATTTATAGCCCCTCAGTCCATGGTTTGAGTGGTGGCATCCAGCTGGAGTACCCTGAGGGGTTCGGTTCTAGGCATCTACTTTCAATGTTTCAAAGAGTCTGCCTCAGAATGGAATTTACATCCCAACCAAAGCACCAACCACCTCAAATGCACCTCAAAAGCAAAAACAACCTTATATTTGATGCTAGTTTTACATTTCTATTTCTCTCAATTTGCATACTCAGTTGCATGTTTTTGTTTGTTTTTGATTTTTGTTTGTTTCTTTCTTTGTTTTTGAGACGGAGTTTGTTCTTGTTGCCCAGGCTGGAGTGCAGTGGCGCAATCTCGGCTCTAGGTATACATTAGGTCTTAATGTACACCTCTGCCTCCTGGGTTCAAGTGATTTTCCTACCTCAGCCTCCCGAGGGTAGCTGGGATTACAGGTGCCTGCCACCATGCCCAGCTAATTTTTGTATTTTTAGTACAGACAGGGTTTCACCATGTTGGCCAGGCAGTCTGGTCTCGAACTCCTGACCTTGTGATCTGCCTGCTTCAGGCTCCCAAAGTGGTGGGATTACAGGTGTGAGCCACCGCACCTGGCCGACAATGTTTTTTTAAAAGCTTGTTTTTCAACCTTTATTGGGTATTTAATGTGTCAGACCCTCTGTCACATGCTTTTTGTAACAACCCTATGAAAGGCAATATATTATCAGTTCCACTGTATGAGTGAGAAAATTGAGTCCCAGAAAAGTTAACTAACTTACCCTAAGACCTACAACCTTTGGAGTCAGAATTTGCATGCAGGCAGTCTGACTCAGGAATTCCTATGTTAAGTATGAGTTCCATGAAATAAAAGGGAGGAAAGTTATTGAAAGATGTTAGATAATAATAATTAGTTTTAAAGGCTCCAGACTTGTATAAATAACAGGTAGGTTACTTGCCCTTTACCATCAAGCCAATATTCACAAGCTTATTTAATAATGCTAATAGGTGAACAGCAAATATCAAGGGGTTAGGAAATTATTCTTAGAAACTCTAGTTTAGAAGTCAGTCTTGGGCCCTTTGGATGTCATGTCTTTGACAGGCAGTTTGCAGATACACAGTTAAGTTTAACAGGAGCAGAGCAGAAGCATCTGGAATCAGGATGCTATGCCAGAGAAACCTGAGAGCCTACAGAGACCTAAAGAAAGAAAAAGAGAATAACTAAGGCATTCAGCTCCTACAGTCAGCTGCTTTCAGAGGTAGTATTCCCTGAGGAGGTTTCCAAAGAATTATGTTAAACTGTATTAATGTAAAAAGGTAAAGGAGAAGCCTGGTTTCCAGTTCAGCTCTGGAGTTCCCTTGGCTGGTGAAACAAGTACAGGTCCCCTGCCATCAGCCGTCAGCATGTCAGCAATTTTTTGCATTGCTTATTCAAATGCATCTTCAACTCTCTTGGGAAAAAATTCCCCATTTTCCCTCATTATTTTCTTTCTTATTTTCACCACAACACCTTTTAAATAAATAAATAAATATATATATATATATATATATATATATATATATATTTGAGACTGAGTCTCACTCTGTCACCCAGGCTGGAGTGCAGTGGCACGATCTCGGCTCACTGCAACCTTTGCCTCCTGGGTTCAAGCGATTCTCCTGCCTCAGCCTCCCGAGTAGCTGGGATTATAGGCCAACATGCCTGGCTAATTTTTGTATTTTTAATAGAGATGGGGTTTCACCATGTTAGTCAGGCTGGTCTTGAACTCCTGACCTCATGATCCACCCACCTCAGCCTACTACAGTGCTGGGATTACAGGCATGAGCCACCGCACCCAGCCAATAAATGATTATTTTATTTTATTTTATTTTATTTGAGACGGAGTCTGGCTCTGTCGCCCAGGCCGCAGTGCAGTGGCCGGATCTCAACTCACTGCAAGCTCCGCCTCCCGGGTTTACGCCATTCTTCTGCCTCAGCCTCCCGAGTAGCTGGGACTACAGGCACCCGCCACCTCGCCCGGCTATTTTTTTGTATTTTTTTTTAGTAGAGACGGGGTTTCACCGTGTTAGCCAGGATGGTCTCGATCTCCTGACCTCATGATCCGCCTGTCTCGGCCTCCCAAAGTGCTGGGATTACAGGCTTGAGCCACCGCGCCCTGCCAATAAATGATTTTTATTTGTGGCCTTGTTTGTGCCTTCATTTGTTCCTTTTAAAGTTCACTGATTTATTCATTATTTCATCCAACACCTCTCCCATATCATCCCATATTTATTGACCACTTGTGCCAGGCAGTGTACTTGGTTCTAGGGCCAAACATGGACAATGTGTTCCTGGCCCTCTTCTTCCCCAGCCCCTGGATCCTCACATTGTTGGCACTGATGCAGCCTCCATCCAGAGCAGGCAGATGTGGCAATTTCACATTCTCTGCAACAGCATTACTGACTTACTTGTGTTCAGTCAACTCTCACTCATTCCTTCACTCAGCTGCTCTATTGTTGATGTTAGAGAGAGTAGGTTGAGTGACCTAATTCCAAGCTACCTGATCATCTTGTAAGCTTCACAGAGTGGTGACTACAGTTTACCAAGCTCTTTCATGAATCTCATTTCATTTGCTCCTCAAAACAACAATATATTGAGTGGAAAAAAAAATCTAATTTCAGAATAAAGTATATATTGTGGGTACTACTTGGTAAAAATGAAATTCCACCATATTTATTTATCTATGTTTGTATGAGTATGGAGAAAGGGTAGAAGAATATACGTTAGTAATAGAATGTGTATTGCCTATAGCAGAAGAGTGGTAATGGAGGGGGTAAGGGAGAAAATTGTCTTTGCTTTTATTCAGCTTTGTTAGGTAACAGGTGTTAGCACCTGATTCATTGGGTAAAATAAGTATGCATTATTTATGCAATTTAAGAAATAACAAATAGTTGGGGTTTTTTGAGTTGGGGTCTCATTATGTTGCCCAGGCTGGTCACAAACTCCTGGGCTCAAGCGATCCCCCTGCCTCAGCCTTCTCAGCTAGGATTACAGTTGCAAACCAACATGCCTGGCTCTAATATAAATTTTACATTAAAAAATTAATAATCCTATGAGGTTGAGACCAGCAATTCCTCATTTTTATAGCCTGGGGGAAAGCTAGGATCTGCTTAGGTGACAGGGGCAGTAGCAGGCAGAGCCAGGCTCCCTTCCAGATATTCTGGTTGAGAGTGAGATTTCTGCTCCTGGCAGCTATATCCTTTCTGTAGAACAAGCACATTGCAACTTGTTAGGATTTAGAGCAGTGTACCAAAGCAACATGAAGTGCTCTGGTACCGGGGGATAAGACATTTGGACTGAAAGGACTGACTGTGGACCAGTTGGCTCTGAGAGTGAGGACAGCCACCAGGTGGACAACACCAAGGTCTTTATAGTTTTGCATTGTGAGTACCTAGTTGGGAGATGCCATAGGATATTTTCTGACCTGATTCTCTGTTTTGAGTGCCAGAACACCAGAAAGTCCAACAAGCAGAGCAAAATTAAACTTTTACTTGGTTCCATTTCTGCTTTGTATCACATTCAAAGAAACAAACGTCTGGAAGAAAAAATATAGCATAGATTCAGATGTATTTCATGTTTCTCAAATACAGTGTTGTATTTAGTGCTTTCACAAGTGGCTGGAGTGGAGGATGGAGGTGCTTTCTTAATGTTAAGCTGAATTTCTTAATTTTATGTTTAGAGATCATTGTCTTTCTCCTCCTCATTCCATGCCCTGCAGCAACTCCCCAACAGGGTTTCTCTTCTCTCTCCAGCCCACAGTCTCCCCTTGACACTCATCCTGCCTGTCTTCCCCGTCTCTCTTGTCATTCTCTGTCTCCTTATGCCAGGTATGCCCTCAGATCATTTTCTCCTTCTCCATCCCTGTGTTACCACTGCTGTCAATTACCTCCCCTGCTACACAGCGAGAAGTGGCTTCCACTGTGCTTGCTATTCTCTTAAGAATCAGTCTCATGCTGCCTTGGCCAAATCCCCCTTCCACCCTCTCAAACTCTCCAGAATTCTGGCTGATGGAACTTTTCATCTCACAAGACTAAATTTCATCTTTAAAGCCCAAGGTATAGAACCATAAATAATCAAAGAAAAGTGGAGCTGCTTCAGCTGGGAACTGCATCAAGGAAGGTTTCCATGGTTGCTCAGGTTACCCCTTTTCCATTTTTGCATTACTAGGCGGAAGCTCTGTCCATTGCTGGCACATGTTTTGTCCAAGCAGGCCTGGGGGAAGCTACTTGCCTGAGGGGATCAGTGAAGGTTTGTTCCTGTACAGATGGGCTCATTGCAATCATATTAACTCTCAGCACTTTAAGGGTGTTTCTCTTTCTCTTTTTGATGGAGCTAATGCCCATTATGCAGAGATGTGAGACTCAATATGGTGTTTTACATCAATGTTTCATATTTTGCAAGATAGCAAAAATAGAGAAGAATGAAGGCCTTGAACACAAGTGACAGATCATCATGGGATGAACCAATACAAAATTCATTATTTTCCCCACCTAATGTTTCTAGTATTTATTCTAGGCATGGGAATATGTATGTATGTATGTATGTATGTATGTATGTATGTATGTATGTATCTATCTATCTATCTATCTATCTATCTATCTATCTTGTTCAACTAATGCTTTTTAGGAAACCATTGTTGAAATCTAGGGAAAAAATGGTAATAGAAAAATATCACTACTACAAATAAATGCATAATTCTCAAATTCCATAAATTAAGCAAAATAGGAAGATTGTTATTTCCTTCTTTTACAAGTCCCATAACCTTGTCATGCAAGCACATGTCTCCACATCTGCAGGTTGCTAGGATTCCTCTTAGCTCTAGTCCAAGTGTTGTCTGGGAACCCCCTGTCAGCCCACACACAGCAAGAAAGCATCCCTGCATGTATGCTTTGGATGAGTGTTCCAGAGGATTCACTACGCTTTGTTTCCTGCTGGTCAGGTTCTAGTTTAAGGGTCTCCAAACTTTTTGGTAGTGTATATTCATGCATGAATTAATGTATGGATAAAAATCAACTAAGATAGAAAATAAAATTTTTCTTCCTATCCGTCAGTGGATCATCTCGTACACCATTTGGGATCACTAGTCTGCTCCCTTGTTAATCACACACATGCAGTCAACTTCATCACTTCAATGAAGAGGGTAGGTAGCCAATCATTGGAAACATTGTGCATGTCTGAAAGCAAACAGCATGGAGCATTTACTGGCACCCGTGGAAGATGCCGCTCTAAGGCCCCTGGAATTCTACAGTTCTGCTAACATTCTGGAAGGTCTGTGATCCCATGAGCAGTCGCCCAGGCATTTTTGATGACCAGGAGTGGAGAATCTATGGAACAGCTGATTATTTTGATGTGTTTGAATAAAGTTTTTTACCTTAAGATGGCTTAGCCATGGTCATTTGAAAGACAATTGAGAATGTCCTTATGTCATTTTTTCTTCTTATAGATTTTACCCCATTTTACTAGATAATATCCCACCACAAATTGATTACTGAAAAATGAAGAGATTGGGATGGTGATAGCAGTGCAGCCCTAGATGCTGTGACCAACAGGGCAGGTGCCCCAGCTTCTAGCATGGGGCTATGCTGGGTGACCACCTGGGCCACCACTCAGAGCCCCCCCCCTTTGCTCCTGCCCTCAGGAAACTGTTAGGCAGAAATGAATAACACAAAATGTGGGCCCAATGTGAAATAACAAAGCCTGTGAGAGTAGAGAAATACAGAGAGAAGTGTTTTGAGGGGAAAAGGTCTCAGAATACAGATGAGGCAAGAGCCAGTGAGCATAATTAAGCCAAAAGCCTTGGGCCTTTGCCCAGAGCAGCATTGCAATTGCTCGGTTTTTTGGACTGGGAAACCTTGGTTAACTATTCCCATTTCCCAACCCCAAATGGCTCCTAACTACTGCCTCTTTGTGGCTTACAATGAAGTAAGGAGAACAAGTTAAACTTTATGAATCTATAAAATATGTTAATAAATTGCCTGATAAGTAGGTGGATTGTCCCTGGCTGGAAAACCTAGAGCAGAGGCAGGTGCTGTGAGGATGAGAAGCACATTTGACATCTCATCTGTCCAAGCAGGCCTGGAAAAGCTACCTGACTGAGAGGATCAGTGAAGGTTTGTGCCTGCACTGATGGGCTCATTTTAATCATATTAACTCTCAACACCTTAAGGGTGTTTCTCTTTCTCTTCGTCTGTGGACTTCAGCTTTCCTCAGTTGATTACAGGCTGGTAACAGTAAAGATGAAAGTAAGATGTGCTGGTCCCTTATACCAGTCTGGGAGACTCTGACCTACTCGCAGCCCCAGTCAACACAGAGGGCATTTCTCAGTCTCTTGGAGAAACAACTCAGAGACCTGGCAGGTCACAATACATCTTTGTTTATCAGAGATACTTCATTCTGTCCCCACTTCGTGCCATTAAAAAAATCTCAGCTCAATATAAGTAGAAAAAAAGAATGGAAAAATAAGAAAAGAAAACATTTTCGGTAAATTCCAAGTGAAGCTGCAGTGCCCTTTTTGTCTTCTTCATCTTTAATAACCTATTTATTGTTGAAAATCCCCTGGCATATCCAACTTCAGCCACGGAGCCTTTCTTAATTCTAATCACATCAACTCCCACGTAATGCATTCCATTCTCAGAGTTTCATAGCATCTTGGGAATGCCTTTATTATCGTACGCTCAGTTTTCTTTATAATTATTTGTTCACATATCTATCTTTCTTACAATGGTGTGAGCCACTTTGGGGCAGGAAGCCAGATTTATTTTTCCCTCCCCTCATTTAATTTTATTTCATGTTGTTCTTATTACCATTGGTGGGCACATACCATACTCACATCACAATATCTGTTGATTGACTAGGTCCTCCAGGCTAATTTATTAATCAGTTGTCTGAAACTAGAAATGCAGTTCCCTGTAAGTTCAATGCCCAGAATAGTAATCACATTTCTGGAATCATCAGTAACTCCCTGCAAATATATATATATGAGATTAAGGAGCACCCTGTGCATTAGCCATTGCAGGGTAAACACCTCTGGCAGCAGTACCTTGGACACACCCTTAGAATAGCCCTGCATGGCAGACACACCTGAATGTTGGTCCAAGCTAGGGAATCTGGGAGTAGCCAACCCAGAGATTTGTTCCTTGTCTGTGAGGAACACCTGAGCCCCCAGTCCATCCTCTGAAACACAAGCCATACAGGGGATTAAAGCCTTGAGTTTTGGGTTACATGAAGGTTACCAGATGCAGGTTGTTAAGGGGAGGGTGTTACGTGAAAATACTGTATAAACAGCATGCTGTTGGTAAGCAGTTGCAGTTTTTGTGTTCGGCCTGCCACCACTGGACTGTAGGTAAGCAGATGATTGCGTCCATCGTACTACCACTGGATCATTTCTGTAATTAATGCAGTTCTCCTGTCCAGCCCACCATCACTGGACTCTTTCTCCTGTATGTAAGCCTCGAATAAAACCCCATGTCTCATTAGCTGGCTCTGGGTCTCTTCTTTGGCATCTTGAATCTGGTACCTTTCCTGTTGAAGTTAGTAGGGGTTTACGACAACAGCCATGAATAACCAAAACCAACTGTATTGCAATACTACTGGAATATGATATATCCCTTGTATTTTGTGAATATTACTGTAGCATATGAGTTGCCATAAAATAAATCTTCTACCAGGGGTTTCAAATAGAACTCAAATGGGATTGGGATACAGATCTTGGGCTGGGCTCCACCCTCTCAGTACTAAGTGAAATGCTACTTCTCCAGACTCACCAATTTCAAAGGCCTCAACAAAATAACAAGCTGTTTACAAAACAGCACTTAGGGATCATTCATACATAGATTAAATCAAAAGATTAAATCCAAAAATACATCAAAGCTTCTAAACATAAGTCAGGAAAGCAAAAATTGAAGAGGAAATAAGCATCCATTATTAGTGTGGGGGAAAAACTAGTATAATCAAAGGAGAATGAAGATTTGCAATTTAGTGATCTCTATGGCGATTCTGATAGGAAGGTTTAGGAAAAGCTAACGAATTTAGAGCTTCTTAATACCAGTTCTTGACTCATTAGCTGACATTCAAGGTCCTCTAAAAAAGTAACTCAAACCCAGGTCTTAGCCTAATTTCTCACTACCTCCCCTTATGTGTGGTTTAGTCTTAGCTAAATTGGCTCCTGTTGTTCCTGGAACACGTGTGTCTACCAGGACTGTTGTTCCATGACCAGCGGAGGTGCAATGGCAGAAAAGCAGAAGGCTGCACCATCTCTGGTTGTTACAAGATGCACTGCCAGCATACCTGAGAGCACGTGGGCTGTGCACAAGTAAGGAAGATTCATGAATACCATGGAATGCCTCCCAGCCCCATCCCTACCAGTAATCCCTTCTTATAGCCACAGTGATACCTATACAGAGCTTCTGTAATAATTTAACCTATTTTCTGAGGTCTGAGTGCAAGCCTGAGTCAAATCCTCCTCCTTCCAAAGTCTCCACTGAGACCTCCACAACATGTGGCCATTTTTTTTTTCAAACCTTCACAGTATTTTGTTTTTGCTTTTTCTTTGATTTGGTCCTGTCCCTGTGTTTCTGTGGTTGTCAGTACATATCTCATAGTATGTGTGCTCTTTTTTAACATTTAACATTTTTATTAGAAATAATGAAAAATGTATGTCTTAATTACTGGTATATATACACATCCTCCACCAAATCATCACTTTCTATAATGATGGAACTTTTCCTTTCCCATCGTTTTATCCCCAGGACCTAGTGTGGTGTGAATGCTGAGGAAATATTTGCTAATGAATGCTGAGATGATCACTGCTAGGAAGAGGCCTGGCCTCTTTCCACTGGCCAGCCCTGGCGTTCACCCTGTCTCGGTAAAGGCTTCCCTGCCCCTTGGGCCTTTTTCCTGGTTTCCAGCACGGAGTACTTGGCCCACCTCCACCCTCACAGTATGTTATAGGAAGGGATGAGGGTGACCCTCAGATACCCAAAATGCCCAAGGTGGGTTGTGGCAGGCGTTGGATTTGCATCTCCTGATTCAAATGCCCAGGCCATTCCCAGACTCTGAAGCACCACATGGGGCGACATCTCTGCTGCATGACAGCCCTGAACTAGGGACTGAGAAGGAAGGTGCCCCACCATGGGAGGGCTCAGGAGGAAAGGCCAGGGCCCATTCAGTAAAGGAGGTTTGCCAGGACTCCCACTCCTGTGACCTGCGACCACAAATGTGACAGGACGATCCCTCTTCAGAAATACCCACAGAGAAAATGCTGTCAGTGCCTGAGGTTCTTAAAAATGACTACAATGTTGCTAGTCCTGGAGAGCTGCTGCCTCCGCATAGGGTTTTTGAAGTTTTCTTCTTGTGTGTTTAATTTCTTTCTCTATCTTATCCCCCTTCTCTCTCTCTGCTCCTGCAGTCTCTTCTCTATCTTCTCTCTCTCCTTCTCTCGATCCCACCCACCCTCTGTCTCCATTGCTCAGAAAGGGGAGGAGGCATAAAGGTTTGCTTCTGTATTAATTTCTCTAGCTGTCAGGGGCTTACCTGTCACTTCACATCACTGGGGCGGGGTGGGCGGAGGCTGCCTTGCAGACAGGAGGAATTCAGTGCTTTGCTCAAAGCCAAGCAACAACCTCTGGAACCTGAGAAACAACTTTTTTATTTTTTCTTTTTCCTTATGTCCTTTATGTTTATTTCTCCTACACACATTCTTGGAAGCATATATTTCTATAGTGAATCTACAGAAACTTAACGATTATTTGCTCTCCAGAACAACTTGTAGGATTTGGATCCAACAGCCTAGAACGCAGATATAGGTCCCCCACATGTGGAAGCTTTAAAAAGCACTGCATTTGTCCATCTGACAAATAGGAGGAGAGCACAAGGACAGGAGGAGAACAAGGTTCTCGGTGCCCACAAATGTCAGTTTTAGTAATCAAATCTGGCTGGATATGGTGGCTCACACCTGTAATCCCAGCACTTTGGGAGGCTGAGGCGGGTGGATCACTTGAGGTCAGGAGTTCGAGACCAGCCTGGCCAACATGGTGAAATCCCCTCTGTACTAAAAATACAAAAATTAGCTGAGTGTGGTGGTGCATGCCTGTAGTTCCCGCTACTGGGGAGGTGGAGGCAGGAGAATTGCTTGAACCCAAGAAGCAGAGGCTGTAGTGAGCCAAGATTATGCCACTGCACTGCAGCCAGGGTGACAGAGCAAGACTCTGTCTCAAAAAAAAAAAGAAAGAAAAGAAAAGGAAAAAGAACAAGAAAGAAAGAAAGAAATCTGATGGAGTGGAGAGTGGGGCAGGTGTGCAGAGAACAGAAGTAGAGCGAAGAAGGCTGTTCTGATGGAGGCCAAATGGCTTCTGACCCAGGAAATTGCACAATGGGCTTTGGATAATCAACTCTATTTCTATTCACAGCAGATGGATTTGTATTATGTAGAATTATGTAAAGAAAGTGGATCTACTGGATGTTACAACTTATTTTTAAACCTCAATAATTAAAGCAATGTGGTATCTCTACATGAATAAACACAAGTATATATGGCATATGATGGAGATGATAAGTATAATCAGAAGGGGGAAAATAAAGGTCTCAAATTGTGTTGGAACAAGTAGGCAGTCTTCTAGGAAAAAAAAATAAAAACAAAAACAAAACACCTCACACTGTACAGTATGATAAACTGCAAATGGATAAAGAATTTAAGTGTAAAATGAAGCTATATAATTTTAGGAGAAAATCCAGAAGCTATATAAGATTGATAAATACTACAACAAAATATCCTTTTACCTAGCAAAAAAAAAAAAAAAAAAAAAAAAACCCAAAAACCAAAAATACCTCTGCAAGTAAAGCCAAGACAAATGAAAGAAAATTGAGAAACACTTGCAATTCATACCACAAAAAGTGATTCTCTTTAATATAAATTAAGAAAACCATAATAAAAATATGGCGAAGGGATATTGACAAAAAATTAGCAAAACAGAAATATAAATTCCACTTAAACATGAAAAAATGATCCATCTCTATCATAACTAGAGAAATGCAAAATAAAAGTTCACTGTGACATTTTTCATCTATCAGGTTGTCAAAAATATAAGAGTATCAGGAAACATTCTATTGAGTAAGTAGACATTCTCATACATTATTGGCAGTAGTGGATAGCGCACCCCCGCCATGGACTTACCCAAATTACAAATGGATAATTTTAATTTACACAAAAATCCCTCTTCTGGGAACTTATCTTGTAGATAATTGTACATGTGCAAAATGATGTTATGAACAAACGTTCATTGCTGCATTGGTTGTAGTAGCAAAGGAGTGGAATTAGACTAAATATCCATTTATAAAGGACTGTGTTTAACAAATTGTGGTACATTTATTTAATAGGATACAATGCACATGGAAAAGAAAAAAGGACAGAGTTCTCTGTGGGCTGATGGGGAAAGATTTCCATTCTCTGAAATACTATACTGAGATCCTTAAGACATACTGTTTAAATAATAAGGCAAAGTGTACAGCACTATATATAATATGAAATCTTATATAAAAAAGAGGAGAAACAACAATATGTATTTCTGTTTCTGTAACACACACAAAAAACAAAGACAAAGAAACTAATAAAAAGTTACCCTAGTGGAAAAGAAGTGTGGAAATGAAATAGAAACATTTTGCTGACTACCTCTTTATATTGTTTTGATTTATGTGCCTTGTGAATGGATTACCTATTCAAAAATGTTTATATATTATATGTGTCAGTCATATTGAAATATGCCTGATTTTAATAGTCTCACCAAATTGTCCTTTTTAAGAAAATCAAAACAAAACTCAAAATGTTTTTTTATAAATTACCCTGTCTCTTTTTTTTTTTTTTTTTTCTGTTTCCCTTAGGATTTTTAGGTCTGATATATTTCTTCCTTTGACTTGGAGAAGAAGATTAATAACCATGCTGATGAGTGACCTGAGAATTTGGGGTGTTCTGTCAACAATATGGAGACCATCATCTCCCCATAAACTCTGGGTATCTATCTTTGAGATGCCAACTTTTCTTAATGCACTGAGTGTTTTACTCTATAGATCACTGTTCTCAACCTGCTAACAACGCTCAAGTAGATCAACAGCTGTCATGTTTCAGCCCAAGAGTGACTGAAAGTAAAAGGCAATGTGTCTCCCCAAGATGAATAGCACTGGGAGTTCTAGGTATTTTAACCCTGGCCTCGACTATAAATTGCTCTTACAGGCTAGAGCTTACTTTCTCCACTTATAAACAGTGGTTTATAAATTGTTTGATTTAATACTGCTTCCATGTAAAATATAAAAACTCCTAAATACAACTAAGTAGATAAAATCAAGTCTAATTTGCTAGAGGCTCACAAAACCCAGTCCCCTGGCCGGGTGGGTTGATTTCCAGGTCTGGAGAAAAGAAGTAGATCAGATTCTAATATCATGTAGTAAAGATTTGGGGCAGATGAGGTGGGCAGCTGGGGGAAGGAGGAAGCTTCCACTTGCCTATCTTTTCAATTGAATCTCTTTCAACTCTTTTTCTAAAGGCCTTTGCACTTGCTGTTTCCCCTGTCTTGAAGTTCCACCCTGGTTCTGTGCATGTCTGCCTTCCCTGTGTCATTTAGAGCTAAGCTCAAATTTTCCCTTTTGAAATGTACTTCTATGACTTCCTTACATCCTCTTGTTTTGTCTTCTTGCTAGCATTAATCACTCTCTGAAATGGTCTCGTTCATTCATTTGCTTACTTGTTTATCATTTGTTGTCCCTTTTCTCCTACCACCCAATAGACGGTAAACTACAGAAGAGCAGGGACCTGTCTATCCTGCCTCCCACCTATTTGAAGTGCCTGGACCACTGCCTGACTTTTGTAAATACTAGTAAGACCTTTGTAAATACTAGTATCAATAAGTGGAAGATTAGGGCTCAGATCTGATTGGGTTTTGTAGACAAAACTTAGCAAATTAAAAACACTTAACAAATCCTCATCCAGTGAATAAGTACATTTAAGTCGTCTCTCCATTAGACATGAACATTGTCTTTTGAAACACTTGAACTGGCAAAGAAAAAGCTCTGGCTTGGTCCTTACTTCTTGCTGATCACCCTTTTCTACCACACTTAATACAATTATTGAGATCCCTGAAATTCAGAATTAAAAAAGAATTCTCTCATATTTTTAGTATTTGTTTAAAAGCTTAAATATGCACTATAAGGCATATTTAACTTAAAAGGCTTATTTAATTACCAGATTACTTATTTATTGAACATGTAATTTCTTTCTTGAGGATGAATGGAAGTTGTATTAACTGAATCTATTTTTCCTCCAATAATTGATTTAAAAATCAGTTGCACAAAATTTGTTGTCATCCACAATGAAATGTTTCTTTACCTGCTTTATTCTAATTTCAAATGTCATTTTTATAAGTGTGAAAATAGGTTTTTTAATTGTACAAACAACTAGAGTTTATTGATGTGTTGATTTAGCAAATCCTAACCACAAGATTACATTTACGATATTAATAGTCTGTTAGGCATAATTGCATTTGAAATTATTAATATCTGTGCTTTTTAATGAGGCTTAACATCCCTTTTTAGAAATAACACTTTCCCTCTTGAACACATGTCCTTTTCCGATGAGGGGAAATTACAGATGATGCACCAGGCTTTGAAAGGATGAATAAATACCTATGGTGTATCTAGATATGTTCTAGCCATGGTGCTGGGTATTCTTCATAGGTTAGGCACCAACCAAATGTTCTCTGGAGTTTTCTGCCCAGCACTCAGCCTATGAGGAATTCCCCTTGTGGGATTATTATGTGCAATGTAATGTACATCATGAGATGGTCCTTTGGGTAGTTAAATTCCTTTGATCTTTGTCTAAGATAAATCTTATCCTATTAAAATGATCACTAATTATAATGAATTTCAATATACCTAGTAAAATCCTTAAAACTACAGAATCTTGTCCTTCAGAGAATTTTTGATTATACAATTTTACCTAGAAAGAATTTTATGTCGGCCGGGTGTGGTGGTTCACACCTGTAATCCTAGCACTTTGGGAGGTTGAGGTGGGTGGATTGCCTGAGCCCAGGAGTTTGAGACCAGCCTGGACAACACGGTGAAACCCCATCTCTATAAAAATACAAAGAATTAGCCAGGAGTGGTGGCATATGTCTGTAGTCCCAGCTACTCAGGAGGCTGAGGCAGGAGAATTGCTTGAACCTGGGAGGAGGAGGTTGCAGTGAGCCGAGACTGCCACGCACTCCAGCTTGGGTGACAGAGCAAGACTCCATCTCCAAAAAAAATAAAAAGAATGTTATGTCAAACCTCCTGGAATCACGTGACTTAATCAGAAACTAGCTTACATTTTCTTCCTTCCATTTCTAGGATTATACATTAAATATTTTTGCCTTGGAATTTTATGATTATGATTATAGCTTAAAAATCACTTTTTAGATTAAAGGAGCTGGAACACAACTGATTGCTAGCATATGTGGTGAATTAGCTTAAAAAGAAGAGTTTTCTTGAAGTACAGAGGAGAGAAAGCAATGGGTCATGCACTTATTTTTATCACTATTTCTTTTCTTTAAATTTACTGATCTGTTGTGACAAGTATTGTTTTGTAGAATAGTTTGGAGTTTATGGGAGGAATGTATTGAATTGTTGAAATATCTAAGCTGGGAGAAGTAATGGAAATTGAAGAGAAATTACTGCTTTTGGCTCAGACACAATTGAGCCATGAGTTACAATTTGGACTCCATCTTACTTACAAACGGGACATAGTTAGGAGCTCCAATGCCGTAGAGTGTTTGGCTGATAAAATGGACTGTCATACATTGTAGAGGAAAGTGTGAATTATTTAGGTGGACCTTATCTGCAAGGCAATTTGTTAATACATGTCAGGCACCTTAAAGTATTTTTATAGATTTTGACTCAAGAATTTGAAGTACACAAAAATTAGTATATGCAAAGAAATTTCTGTATAGCAGTCATTCTTAAATTGTGGTCTGCCATCTGTAGGGATCCCTGAGACCACTTTAGGGGTGCTACAAGGTCAAAACTATCTTCATAATGATATTGAGTTATTTGCCATTTTCACTGTGTGGTCATTTGCACCAGTGGTGCAGTATAAATTAGGACAGTGGCATCTGACTATACTAGAACTGAGCTTCCACAGTGCCTTGCCCCAGGAGCAAAAAAAAAAAAAAAAATCGGTTCCACTTATCAGTGTACTTGATAAAGCAGTAAAAAATAGTAACATTACTGAATTTTGACCCTTGACTACACATCTTTATTTATTATGTTTTGTAGAGGGGCCCTATTATGTTACTTAGGCAGGTCTCGAACCTCTGAGCTCAAGCGATCCTCCTGCCTTGGCCTCTCAAAGTGCTGGGATTACAGGCGTGAGCTGCTGCACCTGGCCAGAATACACATATTTTTAATATTCTGCACACCAAGTATGAATGTTGTCTTGCGGAAATGCCCTTGTGTAATTGCTTGAGTTGGGAGCTGAACTAGCTGCTTTTTCACTTAAACACCATTTCAATGTGAAAGAATGACTAAAGGGCAAACTGAGGATAATCAGACGTGGGTTTGTGGCAGATGTTTTCTCCAATGAACAAACTGACCCTGTTACTTTATGGAAAACAAGTAATGGAGTTTTAAAATGAGCTAATGAACATACGACTCTATGAATCAGAGGAGTTAGGACTAGAGACAAGACTAGGATAGTGGCTAACAGAATTATTTTAAATGAATTAGTGCATATATTCACTACCCCCCCCAGAGAGTTCTTCATAACATTCAAACATACCCAGCAGTGCATTGTTGGTGACTCAAGCAGCAGCTATTTTCCCCTGAGCCCACATTGAGCGGAGCCACAGTTGGTTCTGGTGGCCAGCCCTCAGTCGGTGGTAACTGGTTACTGTCAGCCACTCAGTCCCTCCCATCCTCTTTGCCAGATCTGCGGATTGAGTTTGACATCGAATCTGCTCCTGTGTAAACCATGGTGTTCATCTTGGGGCCCTTGTGGGAATGCTGAGCCCAGCATTTTGCTGACAGTTCTCTGAAGGGATGAGTACCAAATTCCCAAGGTTCTTATACCTAAGATGCAGTAAGCACTTTCACTCTCCCATCCTCCTACAATATGCAACTGGTCTGGACAAATTCCCTCCCTGCAAATCCACCAGCCGTTTCCCTCTCTTTGATTTATTCCTAAAAACCTGGTCTTTTATCTACCTTCAAGTTTCCAATGTTTCCTCCTTAGCAGTTTTAAGGGGCTTTGCCTCTGCCGCTCGGTAGTGACTGTTTTGAAAAACTGTTTTCTACAATCTTTCCAGCAATGTTAGCTCTTATAATGTGAGATAATTGTACTGGATCTTTCACCTATTCATTATAGACAAAGATTTTTCTTTTAAAAAAGTTCCCATGAGTATTGAAATGAAAATATGATCGAGAGGTGTATGTGTCAAATATAATTTATTCTTTGAACAAACATTTATTCAGCTTTCACTAATGGATCTTTGGGGTAGATAAAAATAAAAATATAAAGTATTTGCCCTTAAGAAACATACAATCCTAGGAGGCTAGAGAAAAGTAAATGAATAGACTCACAGAATACTCTGGACAGTGTTGAGATGGAAATGTGAACTCTGGCTGCAGAGGGCTTGGAAAGAAGCTCCAACCTGACCAATTGGCAAGGGATGCTTTTCTAGAGGAGCTTGACCTTCAAGTTCCCCCAAAATATGGCCCTAAGTCACCCATCCATGTTTATCCGCCAGCAGCTCCATAAGAATCCTCACTCCAGGCAGGGTTCTGCTCATACTCACAAACTCACTCTGCTTATTCCCATTCTATGGGTCTTGCTTTGATTATTCCCTATGTCTGGAATTCTCTCACAACACCCTCTGTAGCCAAATAGCTCCTATTGTTCAATGCCCGCTTCATTTCCTGCAACCTTCTTGACCACACAGCCAACTCTTCTCCTTTCTCGAATCAGCGTTTCCCATTTCCTTGGAAAGCATTAGGTAGATATCCTTTCTACATGTTTTCGTGGAATCCTGTGCCAAGCTCTGTTTACTATTTACAAATCCAACTGCTGAAGTCTTCCACTTGGAAGATTTCGCGTTTACAACTTGCAAAACTGAACTCCTGATCTCCCCGGGTCCATCCCCAGTCATTTTCACCTGAAGTCTTCACTCTCCTCCCCATCCTTTTCTGATCTCCTAAGTAGTAGTCCCACTAAAATTCTGAATGCATCTTCAGCTCTTCTCGTTTTCAAACATCACACATCCAATTCCAGTGGCTCAAATTTTAAATACATATGGAATTTGTTGTCTTCCAACCACTTTCACTGTTTTCATCCCAATCTCAGCCACTAGAATAATCTCAAAACTAGCTTATTGCAATGGTTTCCTAACTGGGTTCCCTGCATCTCCTCTTGTACCTAAGTCTATTCTTTACAAGCAGCCAGAGTAATCTGTTTAAAACATAAATGAATTGCATGACCCTCTGCCACGAGTCCTCCAACTGTTTCCACTTTTCCAAAACTGATCTCTTCCCAAGGCTGACAGGACCTCCCGCTCTCTGACCCATTCCATACCACTATTCCCAGTCACTTAACTTTAGAACTAGAGCTTCTTTGCTATTCTGTGAATACTCTATGCATGATTCCATCCCAAAGCATTTCCCTGACTGTTTTTTCTATCTGGAACATTTTTCCCTCAATAGCTGTGTGGCCAATAAACTCTCTTCTTCCAAATCTTGACTCCAATGTCACCTCAATAAGGCCAACCACGATGATCTTACTTTAAATTGCAACCCACTCTTATTCACACCTTAGTAGTTTCAATCACTCTAACCTGTTTTTTAATAGTACTTATCATGTTTTAGCATTATATACGCACATGTCTGCATGCACACACACTCACACAAACTACATTTGTTTTTTTGTCTGCCTCTCCCCAGTGTATGTACGCATAATGTATGCTTTATCTGGACAGATATTTTGGTCTTTTTTATTCATAGCTATATTCATAGCACTGCTAGGATAGATTCTGTGGTAGTTTCCAACAAGAATTTGCTGAATAAATAATAAGTTATACATTAGGTTGCACCACTCCCTTAGTAGACCACAAATTCCTTGAGCACAAGGATTCTGAATCATTCAACATTATATACTCACCATCTAGCCCAGTACCTGGAATATTGTTAGCACACAATAATTGTTAACAAGTGAGTCACTCCATCCACTGAACTAATGTCTATACTGTTCATTTTAGTATTTAATTATCTGTTTTTAATATCTCATTGAATTGTGTGTGTACATTAACCAGTTGGTGAAACTTGGTTTATTGTGATCACGGGCCACAGCTCTTACTTGTTTTGTATATGAACCTGGTTGATTACTTAACATATCCTGCCATATTTTCTGAGTTGAATCGAGTATATAATAACTGGTATTGGGGATTGTGGGATTGTGGGTGAGGGGTATAAGGATGTCATAGAGCATTATTTCCAGGAATAGAGACAAACAAGTTCTGGGAGAACTCTAGCTTCCAACATCTTTTTTTTTTTTTTTTTTTTTTGCTTGACATGCCTTTTTATTTGTCAATCGTTTTCCCCCAATTTACATTCCAGAGGCCCTAGAACAACTCCATTTGCCTTTAGGGTCTCTTGTTTTTTATGGCTGCTAAGAATTTTAGAATTGTGTCAGTATTTTTATTAATTTATGTATGCTTAATTAAAACATGGCATAAATCTCAACATACATACATCTGTCTGTCCATCCATCAATTTACTGAGTGGGTTCCAGGCCTTGTGAATAAAAGATACTCTACTTGAAGAGGCAAAAACTTAAATCAACAATGCAGAGCAGTAAGTTGAATCCTGGCATGAAAATATGTGCATCATCTTATGAGAATACGTAAGAGGGGAGCTTAAGCCAGATCTAGTGCATTTACACACTTTTTGAAATTACCAGCACTTGAGCTGTGTCTTGAAGAACAATTAGGAGCTGAAGAGTAGGGATAAAACAGAAGGAGCCTCCAGCAGCTTTGTTCTTTTTGCTTAGGATTGTCATGGTTGGCTATTTGGGTTCTTTTTTGGTTCCACATGAATTTCAAAATAGTTTTTTTCTATTTCTATGAAGAATGTCAATGGTAGTTTCATGGGAATAGTATTGAATCTATAAATTGCTTTGGGCAGTATGGCCATCTGCATAATATTGATTCTTCCTATCCATGAGCATGGAACGTTTTTCCATTTGTTTGTGTCGCCTCTGATTTCTCTGAGCAGTGGTTTGTAGTTCACCTTGAAGAAGTCCTTCATTTCCCTATTTAAAGACTTTAAAATAAGGTGGTGGTGATTAACTGAACAAATAGAAGGCAACTTCTTCAAAATGATACAGGACATCTATGAAAAAACCTGCAACTAGCCTCGCCCTTAATTATGAAAGATTGAAGGCTTTTCACATAAAATCAGGAGCAAGACAAGAATGTCTATTCTCACTATCTCTATTCAACATTGTTCTAGCCAGGGCATTTAAGCAAGAAAAAATCAAAAAGTAAAATGTATCCAGATGGGAAAAGAAAAAGTAAAATTAATTGTTTCGGTTGACACGATCTAGTATGTATAAAACCCTCAGGAATCCAATTTTAAAAATGATTAGTGCTAATAAGTCAGTTCAGCAAGGTTTCAGGATAAAATATTAGTATATAAAAATCAAGTGTAGTTCAAGACACTAGCAATGAAGAATCCAAAAATAAAAGTAACAAATTAATTTTATCTAAAATATCAAAAAGATACCAAAACCTGACAGAGAAAAACAAAAAAAGAAAACTTCAGGCCAATATCCTTGATAAACATCATTGCAAAAATCCTCAACAAAATACTGGCAAACTGAATCCCACAGAGCATTAAAAAGCTTGTCTACCACAATCAAGTAGGCTTCATCTCTGGATGGAAGGTTGGTTCAACATATGCAAATCAATAAATGTGATTCATCACATAAACAGAACTAAAGACAAAACCACATGATGATCTCAATCGATTCAGAAAAGGCCTTCCATAAAATTCAACATCCTTTCATGTTAACAACTCTCAGTAAACTAGGTATTGAAGAAATATCCCTCAAAATAATAAGAGCCATATATGACAAAGTCACAGCCAATATCATAGTGAATGGGCGAAAGCTGGAAGCATACCCCTTGAAAGTCGGCACAAGACAAGGATGCACTCTCTCATCACTCCTCGTCAACACTCAATTGAAAGTTCAAGACAGGGCAATCAGGAAAGAGAAAGAAATAAAGCGTATTCAGATAGAAAGATAGGAAGCCAACTATCTTTGTTTGCAGATGACATAATCCTATATCCAGAAAACCCCATCATCTCAGCTCAGAAGATTCTTAAGCTGATAAGGATCTTCAGCAAAATCTCAGGATACAAAATCAACGTGCAAAAATCACTAACATTCCTGTACACCAATAATAGACAAACAGAGAGCCACATCATAAATGAACTCTATTCACAATTGCCGCAAAAATAATAAAATGCCAAGAATACAGCTAACAAGGGAAGTGAAGGACCTCTTCAAGTACAAGTACAAATCACTGCTCGAAGAAATCAGAGGTTACTCAAACAAATGGAAAAACGTTCCACACTCATGGATAGAAAGAATCAATATTGTGAAAATAGCCATACTGCCCAAAGCAATTTATAGATTCAATACTATTCCCATGAAACTACCATTGACATTCTTCACAGAATTTGAAAAAAATTATTTTAAAATTCATATGGAATCAAAAAGAGCCCAAATAGCCAAGACAATCTTAAGCAAAGAGAGCAAAGCTGGAGGCATCATGCTACCCAATTTCAAACTATACTACAAGGCTGCAGTAACCAAAACAACACTGTAGTGGTACAAGAATAGACACATAGAGCAACGGAACAGAATAGACATCCTAGAAATATGACTGCACACCTACAACCATCTGATCTTCGACAAACTTGACAAAGACAAGCAATGGGGAAAGGATTCCCTATTTAATAAATGGTGCTGGGAGAACTGGCTAGCCATATGCAGAAAATGAAAACTGAACCCGTTTCTTACACCATATACAAAAATCAACTCAGCATGCACTGAAGACTTAAATGTAAAACCTAAAACTATAAAAACCCTAGAAGAAAATCTAGACAATACCATTCAGGACATAGGCACAGGCAAAGATTTCATGATGAAGATGCCAGATGCAATTGCAACAAAAGCAAAAATTGACAAATGGGATCTAATTAAAAAGCTTCTACACAGCAAAAGAAATTATCATCAGAGTAAACAGACAACATACAGAATGGGATAAAATATTTGTAATCTATCCATCTGACAAAAGTCCAGCATCTAGAAGGAATTTAAACAAATTTACAAGAAAAAAGAAAACAACCCCATTAAAAAGTCAGCAAAGGACATGCACAGAGACTTCTCAAAAGAAGACGTACATGTGGCCAACAAACACATGAAAAACAGCTTAACATCACTGATCATTAGAGAAGTGCAAATCAAAACCACAATGAGATAGCATCTTACACCAGTCAGAATGGCTATTATTAAAAAGTCAAGAAACGAGAGAAGCTGGCGAGGTTGTAGAGAAAAAGGAACAGTTTTACACTGCTAGTGGGAGTGTAAATTAGTTCAGCCACTGTGGAAGAGAGTTTAGAGATTCCTCAAAGACCTAGGTTACTGGGTATATACCCAAAAGAATGTAAATCATTATATTATAAAGACACATTCATGTGTATGTTCACTGCAGCACTATTCACAATAGCAAAGACGTGGAATTTACCTAAATGCCCATCAGTGATAGACTGGACAAAGAAAATGTAGTACATATGCACCATGGAATATTATGCAGCCATAAAAAGGAATGAGATCTTGTTCTTTGTAGGGACATGGATGGAGTTGGAAGCCATTATCCTCAGCAAACTAACACAAGAACAGAAAACCATATACCACATGTTCTCAGTGGGAGCTGAATAATGAGAACATATGAACACAAGGGGAGAACAACACACTGGGGCCTGTTGGAGAGTTGGTTAGGGGAGGAGGGAGAGCATTTGGAAGAATAGCTAATAGATGCTGGATTTAATACCTAGGTGATGGGATGATCTGTACAGCAAACCACCATGGCACACCTTTATCTATGTAACAAGTCTACCCATCCTGCATATGTACCCCTGAACTAAAAATAAAAGTTGGAAACAAAAAATAAAATATCAAAAACAATAAAATACCTACAAATTAATTTAACAACAGAAATGCAAGACTTAGGTTGGGCATGGTGGCTCATGTCTGCAATCCCAGCACTTTGGGAGGCTGAGGCAGGTGGATAACATGAGCTCAGGAGTTAATGACCAGCCTGAGCAATATGGTGAAACCCCGTCTCTACCAAAAATGCAAAAATTTACCAGGCATTGTGGTGCACACCTGTGGTTCCAGCTACTTGGGAGACTGAGGTGAAAGGATGGCTGGAACCTGAGAAGTCAAGGCTGCAGTGAGCCATGATCACACCACTACACTCCACCCTAGGTGACAAAGCAAGACTCTGTCTCAAAAACAAACAAACAAAAAATAAGACTTATAAAACAAACAGTATAAAACATTATTAAATGAAATTAAAGATCTAAATACATGGAAAGGCTTAAAATCAAGATGGCAGCACTCCCCAGGTACGTCAAGAGAGTCAATGCAGTCTCTGTCAAAATCCAAGCTCCTTTTTTGTGCAAAAATTGACAAGCTGATCCTTAAATTCATATGAAAATGCTAGGGACTGGATAGCCCAAACAGTCTTGAAATATAAAAATAAAGCTGGGTGACTCACATTTTCTGATTTGAAACTTATTGCAAAGCTATAATAACCAAGACAGTGTTGTCCTAACACACAACAGACATATAGACTGATGGGATAAAATTGAGGGACCAGAAATAAGCCCTTACATTTATGGTCAGTTGATTTCCAACAAAGAAAACAAAACTATTCAATGAGAAATGAATAGTCTTCAAAAAATGATGATGGGAGAAGTGGACATCTTCATGCAAAAGAATAAAGTTGGAGCCCTGCTTTACACCATACACAAAAGCCAACTCAAAATAGATTATAGCTCTAAATGCAAAACTCTTAGAAAAAACATAGGAGTCAATCATCTTGACTTTGGGGTAGGCAATGGTTTCTTGGATATGACACCAATAAGCACTAGCAACAACAAAATAAATAAATTGAACTTCATCAAAATTGAAACCTTTATGCCTTAAGAGATTCTGTTAATAAAGTAAAAAGATAACCTACAGAATGAGAGTAAATATTTGATCTGACCAGGGAATTATATGTAGACATGTGTCTCTTATAACTCCAAAATTAAAAAAAAGTAAAAGTTGGCACAAAATTTGAACAAACAATTCTCCAAAGAATATATTAAAATGGCCAAGAAGCACATGAAAAGATCTTCAGTGTCATTAGGAAAGTGCAAAGCAAAACCACAATGAGATACTGTTTCATATCAACAAATATGGCTGTAATTTAAAAAACAGCAAGAACAAAAATGGACAATAACCAGGGCTGGCGAAGATGTAGAGAAATTGGAGCTCTCCCGCGTGGTTGGTGGAAATATAAAATAGCACAGTCACTTTGGAAAATGGTTTGATAGTTTCTCAAAATGTTAAATATAGAGTTATATGATCCAGGAATTTTATTCCTAGATACATAACCAAGCGAAATGAAAACAAATATCTATACAAAAATATGTACAGGGATGTACATAGCAGGATTATTCATGATAGCCTACAGTGGAAACAACCAAAATAGCCATTAACTGACAAATGAATAAAGAAGTTTGGTATAGATATGCAATGAAATATTCGGCAATGAAAAGGAATGGTGTTGTGGCACATGCTATAACCTGAAATCACCTCAAAAACATTATGCTGAGAGAAAGAAGCCAGTTACAAAGGACCGTATATTGTATGATTCCATTTACGTGAAATGTACAGAATCAGTAAATCTATAGAAACAGAAAGTAGACTAGTGGTTGTAAAAGCAGACCTGTAAAAGCAGAGAATAATAAACAGAGAATGATTGTTAGTGGGTATGAGGTGTTTTGGGGGGTAATGAAAATGTTCTAAATTAAATTGTGATGATGGTTACACAACTCTGAATATACCAAAAAGCACTAACTGTGCACCCTACATGAGTGTCTTAGATGGCATACGAATTATATCTCAAGCTGTTTAATCCAAAGCAAATTAAATTTTAAAAATATAATTTTGTGACCAACAGAAAGATGAAAGGAAAATACACCAAAAGATGAACTATGGTTCTCTCTGTGCTGAGGAATTATGGTTGATTTTTATTTTTTTCTTCATACTTTTTGGAATTTTGCAAAATGCTACAACAATTTTTTATTACTTTTTATTTTTTAAACTTACAATTTAAAATATGTATTCAAATTACAGTAAAAGGAAATGGTGTATACTAAAAGACAGATTTGATTTTTAGAAAGAGGAATATGAAAACTTTTGAATGAATTAAAGCAAATCTAGCCAAGGCAGAAAGAAAAGTTAGGAAACTGTTGTGTCCTCTGGGAAACAACTAATGAAGCCCCAAATCAAAGCAGTGGCTCTAGGGATCAAGTGAAAAGGATGGAACTTTCAAAAATATTAAGTAAAATCACCAATTATGTACACAAAAAGAATAAAGTCATGAATTCAGTCAGAGTTTCAATTTGGGATAAGTGGGTGAATAGTCGAACTTATCAATACCTTAGAAATAACTCACGATGTGGGAAAATATATATATTACTTCAAAATCAATTTTTATTTAAGGAGACAATAGTCCTTAAGCACAGGTTGAGAGTCAAAATATCTTACCTTGAAAACCCACTCCTGAAGTTTACGATGACGTTTCTAGTTGTGTCACTAACTAGCTTTGCAATGTTGAGCAAAACACTTTGGTTCTTCATTGAGAATTTGCGCAAGAAGGTGCTCTAAAACAGTGAGTGTAAAAGAGTAGTCCCTGGACCAACCACATCAGCATCATCACATGGGAATTTTATAAAGATGTAGATTCTTAGGCCCCACCCCAACACTACAGAATCAGAAACTGTGTGTGGACCCAGCAATCTTTTCCTTTTAATATTTATTTTTTATTCATTTGTTATGAATTGGCAATAATTGTGTATATTTATGGGAAACGATGTTAGTTTTGATCTATGTATAAATTATAAAAAGGTTCAATCAAGCTAATTAACACATCCATCGCCTCAATGATTTATCATTTTTTTTTTGTGATGGGAATGTTAAATGCCTATTAGCAATTTTGAAATATATGATACATTATTATTAACTGTGGTCACCATGCAGTGCAAGAGATCACTAAAACTTATTCCTCCAGTCTAACTGAAACTTTGTACCCTTTGGTCAACATTTCCCCTTTCGCCATTCCTTCCCCTCTCCCCCAGTCTCTGGTAACCCCTTTTCTAGTTTCTGTATCTATGAAATTGACTTTTTGAGTTTCCACATGTGACTTCATATGATATTTGTCTTTCTGTCCCTGGCTTATTTCCTTTAGATAATGCCCTTCAGTTCCATCCATGTTGTCATAAATGACAATATTTCCTTCTTTTTAAAGGCTGCATAGTATTCCATTGTGTCCATATACCAAACTTCTGATAAGAGGCTAGTATCTAAAATATATAAGGAACTCAAGCAACTCTATAGCAAGACAACAATTGCTAAAAAGTGGGGCAAAGGATTTAAACAGACGTTTCTCAAAAGAAGAGATATGAATGGCCAATAGATATATGACAAAATGCTCAACATCTCTATTCATTAGGAAAACACAAATTAAAACCACAATGAGATATTACCTCATACCTGTTAGAATGTCGGTTATCAAAATGATGAGTGATAAGTGTTGGCGAAGATGTGGAGAAAAGGGAATACTTGTACATTTTTAGTGGGAATGTAAATTGGTACAGCCATTATGGAAAAGAATATGACAGTTCCTCAGAAAAACTAAAAAGAGAGTCCTGCATGCTGGCTGCCTGGACATAAACTCAGTGCTGCTGGCAAGGCATGGCAGGAGTGAAACTGACCTTGCTGGCTGCATGGGAGCTGGGTGAGGCCTGTCACCGCTGGCTTTCCCCAACTTCCCTGGTGAACTGTATGGCACAGTAGGGGCAGCCATAATTTTCCCTGGAACATAACTCTGGTAACCTGAGAACCCCCCACCAATCCCCCACAGTGGCTGCAGCAAACCCCACCCAAGGATAGTCTGAGTTCAGACCCACCTAACCCTGCCCCAACCTGACGGTTTTTCTCTACCTGCTCTGGTAGCCAAAGACAAAAGACATAAACTCAGGAGTTCTATGGCCCGGCCCATCACCTAAGAAACCTGAATACTTATCCCGGTCAACATAAGGCAAGCTTACATTCCCCTTCTACTACCACAGCTGGTGCTCTCTTGAAAGTGCCACCTCCTGGCTGGAGGGCCAATGAACTCAAGCAACTGATAACAGAACAATCCTGCTCCAAAGAGGGAGAAAACAACAGCCAATTCCATTGCCTGCAACATCTTGGCTAACCAGAGATTCTGAGTCTGAGCAGGTGACAACTTCCCTGCTAGCATAACCACCATTTGAGAAAACCAGCACACTAAACAAAACTATAACCAAGGACTCCCACAGAGTCCACTTCATTCCCCTGCCACCTCCACTGGAGCAGGTGCTGGTATTCATGGCTGGGAGTCCTGAAGATGGATCATATCACAGGACTCTTTGCAGACATTCTCCAGCACCAGACCGGAGCCTAGTAGCCCCAATGGATGGCTAGACACAAGGAAAATAACAATGATTGCCGTCTGGCTCTCAGGAAGCCCCATCCCTAGGGGAAATGGAAGAGCACATCAAGGGATCACATCAAGGGATCACCCCATGGGAAAAAAAGAATATGGACAGCAGCCCTTGAGTTCCAGATCTTTCCACTGAAACAGTCTACCCAAATGAGAAGGAACCAGAAAAGTAACTCTGGTAATATTACAAAACAAGGTTCAATAACACTACCAAAAGACACACTAGCTCTCCAGCAGTGGATAGAGAAGAAATATCTTAATTTCCAGATAAAGAATTCAGAAGGTTGATTATTAAGCTACTCAAGAAGGTACCAGAGAAAGGTGAAAACCAACTTAAAGAGATTTTTTAAAAATACAGGATATGAATCAAAAAAACTTCAAAGAAATATATATCATAAAGAAAAGAAAATCACAACTTCTAGAAATGAAAGATATACTTAGATAAATACAAAATACACTGGAAAGTTTCAACAATAGAATTCAGCTGGGCGCTGTGGCTCACAACTGTAATCCCAACACTTTGGGAGGTCAAGGCGGGCAGATCACCTGAGGTCAGGAGTTCGAGACCAGCCTGACCAACATGGAGAAACCCCGTCTCCACTAAAAACACAAAATTAGCTGGGCATTGTGGCATCTGCCTGTAATCTCAGCTACTCAGGAAGCTGAGGCAGGAGAATTGCTTGAACCCGGGAGGCAGAAGTTGCAGTCAGCTGAGATCGCAGCATTGCACTCCAGCCTGGGCAACAAGAGCAAAACTCTTTCTCAAAAACAAAAAATAAAATAAAATTAAATTAAATTAAATTAAAAAATGATTTAAAATATATATTTTCTTTTTGGAGACAGACCCAGGCTGGAGTGCAGTGGTTCTTGGTTCCCAGGTTCAAGCAGTTCTCCTGTCTCAGCCTCCTGAGTAGCTGGGATTACAGGCATGCAGCACCGAGCTCAGCTAGTTTTTTTGTATTTTTAGTAGAAACGGGGTTTCACCATGTTGGCCAGGATGGTCTGGAACTCCTGACCTCAAGTGATCTGCTTCAGTCTCCCAAAGTGCTGGGATTACAGGCGTGAGCCACTGCTCCAGGCTATCATTCTAATCATAAGTGAGGGATAAGATTTTTAAGAGATAAAAGGGTAGGTGGATTGGCATCACTACAGGCTGAGGTACCAGTGGGAATGCAGAAATGGGACTTATAATTTTGTAATTTATAGTTTATTTGTAATAAGAGGAAATCAGACAACTGGAGCAGGGAAGGGGGCAGCATTGGTCAGCATTAATCAACAAACTTGGATGAGTAGAGTAGGCCAACTTAGAAAAATGGTTTTTTTGTTATTGTTGTTTGTTTGTTTTTCTGAGATGGGAGTCTCACTTTCTCACCCAGGCTGGAGTGCAGTGATGCAATCATAACTCACTGCAGCCTCCAACTCCTTGTCCCAAGAGATGCTCCTGCTTCAGCCTCCTGTGTAGCTGGGACTATAAACCTGCACCACCATGCTCAACTAATTTTTAAAATTTTTTATGTAAAGATGAAGTCTCACCATCTTGCCCAGGCTAAGACAGCTCTCAAATACCGAATGTTAGATTTATGCTCAAAGTTGATTATCTTCTCTATGTGTGTATTATACTTGGGTTAATGTAGTTATTATATAAATTTAAAGAAATGCATGCATTATAGAACAAAACCACCAGAACAATCAAAAAATTGAACTTTGTACCAACGTACTCTATGATAACATGCTCTGACCTGAGAAAAGGATCGCAGAATGTTTCATGTTTTAGCTCTATCAAGATGTCATTTCTCTTATAGCTTCTGAAGCTATAAAACTGGGTCTTCTCTACAGATTCTCTTTTAGAACAAACTTTCCCCTTCCAAAGTCTTGAAATCCACTTTAATGCTCCCTTATACTCTTTTTATTAAAGGAATATCTTAATTAAATCCTCATTCAGTTAGTGAAAAAAGTCATTCATAGTTTCTTCCAAATCCTTAATGAGTCTACAGATTAGGGCATTAAGGATTACTCCTCTCAACAAATGACATTTCAGTTGAGCTGGCATTAGCTTAATCTTCTTGGTTATTTCACATTGTTAATACTATCCATTAAACATCTTTAAATTACTAAAATCCAGTCTATTATTAAAGCAGAAAAAAATCATTTTTATGACTACGTACCTTAGAATTCTCAGTAGTGAAGGTACTTTCCCAACTCTTCAGTCCAGCTTTTGAGCCTGCAATAACTACCCCTGTGTCTGGCTTACCCATCTTATTTTTCCTTTTCTTCCAGGTGGTCCCAAAGAAACATCAAGTTAATCTTCATCTTGTCCTGGGAGTACAATCAGCTGGTTCCTCCACCTATACCTGCTAAAAATTCTGGCCCATGATAAGTTGAATAAATAGTTGCTGAATTGAAGTAAGTCTCATCTTTCTATCCTCTGCCAATTCACATTACTCATACTTATCAAAGATTGGCTGACATTTCTCACAGAATGAGTTCAATGAATAACTAGCTGTGGCATCACTGTCCTTCTTAATAGGTCCTCAGCATTGATTTTATCCACCTTTTAAAGTGCATTGCAGGATGCATTATCCAATAATCAGTATTAGGACAAATGAAAATACATAGAGAAATAGTTAACTTAGATTTCTTCCTCACATCTCTTCAAATATAAATTTCAGATAGACTAAAATGTTAAATTACAAAAAAAATCTAAGTCTAGAAGAAAATACTAGTGAGTTTTATATAACATTTGGGATAAAGATTTGCTATAGCAAAGGCAGTTTAACAGACTTGATTACATAAGCTTTTTAATTGCTTTAAAAAAAGAGCAGCAAAAATAAACACTTGTTAATTTAAGTTATGAAAAATATTTGCAATGAGATAAAATGTTAATTTCCTTGAGTAACAAAAAAATCTTACAAATTAGTAATAAAACAAGAGTTTTAAAACCCCAATCAAAAAATGGCTAAAGTACATTAACAGGCAAAACACAGAAAAGGGAATAAAAATGTTTCATAGGCATATGGAAAATTACCTCACTAGTAATCAAAGCAAACTGAAACAAAAAGATGCTATGCAGTATAGGCATTGTGGAGAGGCCACAAATAACCAAAACTTGTGTTTGGTACCCAGTGTGGGTTCAGGAAGCAGACTCTCTCATACATTGCTGGTGAATATCAAAAGCCCTTCTGCAGAGCAGTTTCAAGATGCTCTTCACCTCTAGAAGCTTATCCTAAGGAGTTAATTCCTGTGGCCAAAAATTTAGCTAAAGAATTATTCACGTCATCATTTCACACAATACTGAAAGCATTGGGAATAATCTAAACATTCAGCAGTTGGGAGTCGATTAATACATGATCATATAACTTAACAACGATGTAAGTCATTGTAAACAATGCAGTAAAATATTTAAAGGGTTAGAAAGTTGTTTACTGTAAAATGAAAAGAGCAGATGCCCAGATTTAAAATGTTTATTTCTGAGTAGGATTGGGTATAATTTGCATTTTCTCATTTTTATTTATCAGAATTAGCAGTATTTAAAGGAAAAAATCTTTTTGCAGTGAGCATGTGTAAGGAACTCCCAAGAGTAGGACTTTTGGGGCAGAAGTTGAGTTTAGACAATATTATGGATTTCAACCTCCAGGCATTTAGAGCATGTATTATTCTTCCATTTTGGGAAATCTAAAAGGCAGACCTTCAAAGCGCTCTTTCTTGGTCATATGGAAACTATTATTATTATAAAATAACTTTTTTACTTTCATAAATCCTCAAAAAATCAGTATTAATAATTTCTGGAGCTTCCAAGGTACACAAATGACCAAAGGTTTACCTCTTAAGCTGTAAATTTTTATACCACATGATAGCTATTTTAGATGAACATCTCTAATATTTTATGCACTTCCATGATGGCTTCAGTAATGCTTGTTGAATGTGATCGAGACTCTTCCAGATAGCTCAAGATTATGGCTATGCACGTCATATCTGATTCTATGATATGCCAGTGTTCTCAGGGCTACTAAGATACATGACTCTAAATGGCCTCAGTCATGGTGCTTTCTAGTTTCAATGGTAAAATTTTATGTTATTTGTGTTTCTTCCCTGGCTTTCAGCTGTTATTTCTTTTTTATTTTTATTTATTTATTGTTTCCTTTTTCGAGATCGAGTCTTGCTCTGTTGCCCAGGCTGGAGTGCAGGGGCACGATCTTGGCTCACTGCAACCTCCACCTTCCAGGTTCAAGCAAGAGCCTCCTGCCTCAGCCTCCCGAGTAGTAGCTGGGACTGCAGGCATGTGCCACCACACCCAGCTAATTTTTTTTTTATTTTTATTTTTAGAAGAGACTAGGATTTACCGTATTAGCCAGGATGGTCTCGATCTCCAGACCTTGTGACCCACCCACCTGGGCCTCCCAAAGTGCTGGGATTACAGGAGTGAGCCACCGCGCTTGGCCCTGTTATTTCTTGATGTTGTCTGTATGCTAATGTGGGTTAGCCTCTTAACCCAAATTCTTCATTGAGACTTCTAGTATGTGGTGAGATTGGAAACTACATGACCAAATCAACAAGAATTATGTGTAAAATGAGAATAAACAGTCTCTAAGGGAAGTTTGAGGTGTTTTCTTAAGAATAAAGTGTATACATTATGTTAAGTGAAATAAGCCAGGCACAGAAAATAAAACACCACATGTTCTCACTCATATGCAGAAGCTTAAAAAAGTTGATCTCATAGAAGGAAAAAGTAGAAGAGGATGTTAGAGGCTGGGGAGGGTTATGGGGAAGCAGGGGAATGGGAGAAATTTGTTCAAGGGTACAAAATTTATCACCAGATAGGAGGAGTAAGTTCTAGGGTTCTATAGCACTGTTAAGGTCACTACAGCTAAAAATAGTATGTATTTTCAAATAGTTAGAAGAGAGGATATTAAATGTTCCCAACACAAAGAAATGACAAATGTTTGAGATAATGATATGCTAATTAGCCTGAACTCATCCTTACACATTGTACGGATTGAGACATCACTATGTACCCCATAAATATGTACAGTTACTATGTGTCAAGTTAAAAAATAAATAATAAAAAAGGTATAACAAAAAAAGAATGAAGTGTGTAGGCTTAATGCAGCCATTTTGTGACACTTATTTGATGCTGCATATCCTTTATTTTAGGAGATACAATTGCTGTATAATTCAGTTCCACAAAGACAATGTGTTACTGCATTTATTAGGCTTAAAATTTTCAAGAATAGTTTATTTAATAAATTACAAATGTAGACATTAATAGTTTCAGATCTTTTATAAAAATGTTACAAACAGATATGATACCAAGGTGTTGTCATACTGACCACTTATGTCATGGTGTTCCTGTTTGAATCAAGCAAAAAAATGATTGATTCAGATAGGAACACCATGACATAAGTGGTCAGTCACTTCTTTTTGTATAAACTCAACTGCAGCAAAGCTGACCTATGGTTTTGAAAGTCAAGATAGTGACTACCATTGGGGTCAATCACTGGTACACAGTATCTCTGGGTCACAGTTACTATTTTTTCTCGATCTGCATTTGGTTTACTAGATGCTTTTACTTTCTGAAAAGTCACTGACTACACACTTATGATTTGGGTAGTTCTCTCAATGTACCTTACTCGTCAAAAGAGTTTTTACACAATTTACACAATTTTACGCAGTTTACACAAAAATTAAGTCCTTTCAAATATAAAAATCCAGCAATTCCCCTCCTCAGTATCTACCCACAGGAAAAGAAGTCATTAAAAGGAAAAGATATTTGCACATTGATGTTTATAGTAGCACAATTTGCAATTGCAAAAGTATGGAATCAGCCCAAATGTCCTTCAATCAACAAGTGGATAAAGAAAATTTGATACTTGTATACCATGGAATGCTCAACCATAGAAAGGAACAAACTAATGGCATTTGCAGCAACCTGGTTGGAATTAAAGACCATTATTCTAAGTGAACTAACTCAGGAATGGAAAACCACACATTGTATGCTCTCACTCATAAGTGTGAGCTAAGCTATCAGGATGCAAAGGCATAAGAATGATACGGTGAACTTTGGGGACTCATGGGGAAGGTTAGGAAGGGGTTGTGTGATAAAAGACTACACATAGGGTACAGTGTACACTGCTCAGGTGATGAGTGTACCAAAATATCAGAAATCACCACTAAAGAACTTATTAATGTAGCCAAACTCAACTTGTTCCCCAAAAACCTATTGAAATTTTTTTTTTTAAAAAAGGAACTGTACAGTGGAATTTTGTCTTTGGGCTATAAAGGGTTAACAATTCTTGTTTTTGTTTGTGTGTTTGTTTGTTTTTGAGATGGAGTCTCACTCAGCCGCCCAGCCTGGAGTACAGTGGTGTGATCTTGGCTCACTGCAACCACCATCTCCCGGGTTCAAGCAATTCTCCCATCTCAGCCTCCAGAGTAGCTGGGATTACAGGCACCCTCCATCATGCCCAGCTAATTTTTGTACTTTAGTAGAGAAAGAGTTTCACCATGTTGGCCAGGCTGGTCTTGAACTCCTGACCTCAGGTGATCTGCCCACCTGGGTCTCCCAAAATGCTAGGATTATAGGCATGAGCCACCGCGCCCGGCCTTATTTGCTTCTCAGCAACAAATGTTCTTCTTTGGTGAATTTGGACTATATGTTACCACTTATTTACTCTAACAAAGTACACTTTCTCCCATGGTGGAACACAACAAAAATTCTAAGGTCTATAGTTGGCCTCAAAGGCAATTAGAATTTTATTGGAAATTGATATTTGATTGTTTCGATCAATGTTTTTCATATTCTTATTTTGAAGTGATGATTTGTCGCTCTCCTGCTACACTTAGTCAAAGGAATGTAGGGAGGATCAAATAAAAAAATGTTTGTGAAAGTATTTTAAGTGCCAGATGAATAGGTACCATCACTGCTATCATCATCATGATCATCATTACCATCATCAGCAGCATCCTTGTATTTACCCTAGACTAGAAAAGATGAGCTTGACATATTTGTCATTCCTTGTGGTTATTTTGCTTATTTCTTATATCATGAACACTAGACTGCCTCCTGAGCTAGACATTCCCACATCAGGGAGAGCCAGTATGTGGCAGGATTGCCTGGGTGCCATCCACACTGAAGGAAAATCATGAATCAATCACAGTAATCTTTTACAGCTGAGCATGGCATTTGCGTCAGAATTCTTCTTAATACTGCATTTTAATCGTTTAAATTTGATATGTGAGAGCAAACCTATTTCCCATCCTGACCTAGGCTCTAAGGCTATTTCTGTAGAAGTAAAATTACAGATTTATAGCATTAGAAGATGAGAAGGGCTGTAAAGATTTATGAAGTCCAGGGTTTATTAAGTGTGGTCCTTCAGCCACCTGCAGCATCATCTGTGAATTTCTCGAAAATGTAAATTCTTACCCTCACACCCCAAACTACTGAATCAGACACTCCAAAGTTGGGATTCTAGAATCAAGGTTTTAACAAATTCTCCAGTGATTCTGGGAGTTATAAAGTATGAGAACCACTGCTGCAGTCCATTCCCCTCAGTTCTTGCTCATAAAGAATCTCAGGCGTCCAGGTGTCAAGCAATTTTCCCAAGCCTATCCATGGAATTAGTTGCCTAACAGAAACAATAACCAACTTTCCAATTCCCAGGTGATATATTGGTCAGTAAGTTTAAAAATGCAACAAAAAAGTCCCTCAAATTTCTACCTCCTTAAATTTCTAATTGGAAATGCTTGTCATTGCCTGGCATCTTTTGGGGACTACCTCCCAACATGTTAGTCTCTATGGTTCAGGTGTAGAACCTTGGATGGGCTCAAGATCTCATTTAGCCAGAGAATCTCTCAATCCCCTCATTCCTGCCAAGAACGCAGACACTAGAGGTCACACGTACCTGAAATTTTCAGTCTTCATTGTCACCTTATGAAAAAAATCCTGACTGAAAATAAAGTCAGTACAGAGAAAAGTGAGACTGAGAGATGGACAGAAAAAAGTGATAGTTTTCATGACACTGTTTCAACCTCAACTCTGGTCTAGCTCAGCCTGGAAGATACAGTGAATTGGTCTGTTACGCAAATGGCCTCCTCTTCTCTTGTGTTTACTAATTCTTTTGCAAGGGCATTATTTTTAACACCTGTAGTTTAATCACCAGAGAGGGTGGGCTATGCAGGGCAAGGTTCTCTACCGAGTTTCTTCCCAACAGGGTCCCTTCAAGAACGCCAAATGCTGCTTTAACTCTGATGCTAGTTCCCCTAGAACACTGACAGGACTAGAAACTTGTAATAGTCTCCATTTCTACTAATATATTACATAGCATATTCAGAACAGAGTCCCTGGACAGCCATACCACACTTCATTTTACAATAATGAGAGGCAGAGATCTCTTCTTTGGTGCACTGAGAAATATTAACCGGGAACTAAACAATTCACAGAGGCCAGTCCTTTGTCAAGATCAATCTCCCCCAGCTGTGTCAAGGCCCTTAATACATTCTTCTCATGAAAATCTTGCCCGACGGAAAGTAAGATGGAATGCTTCTTCTACCACCATGCTCCTGCTCCGTCTCCTCCAGTTTCCTCTATGCCCCCACCACCTGTGGTTTGTGGACACATTTCTTAGCAGAGTTATCTTCCTTCCTCCACCTCCCCTCAACCCAGAGCTCTCTAGATGACACCCCCACCACTGCACTGCCATGGTTTCTCTCCAAAGCTCCAGTTCCTTAGTTTCTGTCCTTATTCTTCTCACAGTTTCCTGTCCTGATCTCCCCTTTCTCCTGCTTCTCATCTAACTTGTTCATGATATGTTGCTCTTCACGTGGGTTCTTTTCTCAGTCACTGCTTCTCCCTCCCTAGGTTTTTTCTGAATGATCTTTTCTTTCCTCTGATTTCAAGTACCACCAAATCTATGGATCCATCCTAAACCTCTTCCTCTTCCTTCAGCTCAGATTTAATGTAAATGATGAAGATATCCACAGTATCTTAAATTCAGCATATCTAACCCCTAAAAATGCTCATTACCTCCCACACCTGCCCATTCCTGTCTGCACGATCTCACTGGTCAGCATCACCATTCACCCTTCACCTTAGCTTCACACTTGACCTTCATCTTTGACTCCTCCTCCACCACTTCCCACGCAGCGAACCCTCAAGCACTGCCTTATCTTTCTTCCTATTTAGTTATTGAATTCTAGTTTAGATGCTTATCATTTCTTACATCAATTATTGCAGTTGCCTTTTAATTGGTTCTCCTGCCTTTAACCCCTCCCTGCTTATAGCCACCAAATTAATCCCATGTGAAATAAAAATCTGTGTTGCCATCTTGCTTCCGTATGTCCGGGGGCTCTCTAAGTCTGCAGGAAGAGAACAAACTCCTTAGCATGGTGCAGGGGCACACAAGCTCCTTGCCTGGCACTTGTGCACTCCAGAAAAAATAAATTAATTCTGTTTCTCTCTCCTACTGAGCTGTCTCTCTGTCTTTGTCCATGTTCTCTCCACCGTCTGTAAGCACTTCCTGTATCTTCACTTACTATTCCACTCTTACCTGCTAAGTATCAGCTGAGGCCTGACCTTGCCCAGGATGCCATTCCTGACTCCACATGGCTAGACTGGATTCCTCCTCTGAGATTTTATTAGCTTGGTACATGTCTCTTTTTCCAAATATTTTTAAGGAATCATTTCTTTGTAAGTCCGCCTCTGCTTTGAACTGTGACCTTCCTGAGAACAGGAACTGCATCTATTTATCTTTGTGACTGACTGGAAGTAACAGCTTAGTGACTGCTTCCTAAATGGATGAATCAGAGGGCTGGTGAGGTTTATAATGCATGGGAGTCTGAAAACACCATTTATCGGAAGTACACCAAAGATAAACCCATTTAAATGGAACTATTTTAAATGGGCCATACTGAGCCTGCCATCAGAATCACCAGAGTGTCATTAGCCCTAATTATCTTCCTGAATTTAATTGATACTTAACAAGGTAGAGCATTAGAGGAGATATTTATTCCTCTAATATTCATATCATAACACAATGCACTCTTGCAAATTCAAAATTACAGCTTTGTGACCTGAGGAGGTAAAACATAGTTTGCCTAGAGAAAAAGTGTCCTTCAAGCATACCCGGAGTGTTAAGAAAACATGAATTAAGCAACTTCTTGACAAAATGCAAATATCCTTTTTCGTCCATCTGTTCTAATATTCTTTAATACATGAAAACTGTAAAAATTAATAAAAGATGCTATAAATGTTACTGCTGAAGAGAGTCCTACAGGATGAAAGAGGTGCGTTTCAGCCTCATTAATCACCACACTGCGAAGGCATTGGGAAAAGATTCATCCCTCATTTGTCAGGTGATAATTAAAATGATCACACAACATGAACCGAAAGAAAAAGTGCCTCAACGGCCACTGCATGGGCAGGTGACACCAATCTCGCCCTAAGTCATTATCTATAGTGAGCCGAAATAAGGAACTCTTTTGTTTAGGGCCAGTGAACAGGCTGGTAAGGTCTAATTTTCAGAGATCCGAATTAGAGAGCTGGGGCAATGGAGAGTGATTTCATTTAAATGAGTGTACTAGAGCCACATGGGCCCACAGACAAGGGTTGGCCTCTTCATTCTTTCAACAACACTCTAACATTGAGTGGCCATTGGCTGTCTGGCAGGCATGCTGCATGTACTATTTGATTTTCACTATAAACCTCTGAGGAGGGTACTGACACCACATTTCACAGACGAGGAAACTGAGACCCAGAAAGTGAATGATTTGCCTGAGGTCTTCGAGGAGCAGAGCCAAGATTGAAGCCCAGACAGTGGGCTCTACTCTTACACACACCAAAGTGTGGTTTGTACCAACAGCAGCAGCATCACCTGGAAGTGTGCATGAAGTGTAAATTCTTGGACTGTGCTCTAGATCTATGGAATCAGAAACTCTGGGAGCGGGGTCAGTACTTCGGGTGGTAACTAACCCTCCAGGGGCGTCTGCAGTGCTTAACGTTGATATCCATCACGTTCTTGTATAATACCCAGTTTTAGGGCAGGGCTTCTCAAACTTTAGCATGCATACTAATCATCTGAAGGACTTGTCGAAATACAGCTCTGATTCAGTAGGTCTGGGGCAAAGCCTGAGAATCTGCTGGTAGTGCTGGTTTGTGGACTACACCTGGAGAAGTAAAGCCCTAGACTGACTGTAAGCGCCTGGAAGCCAGGTTGGCTTTGTTCCTTGCTGTACTCCTGTTTAGAAGACTAGCCGACCCAAGTTTTATGTTGGATGAATACACCATGAGTCAGGATGTCTGCATGTCTGACGTATGGACTGCAGAATTGGTGTGAATATATTAATACTGCTAACTTGAAATGCATCTGCCCAACCTGTCAAAATTTCTAATCACAATGTGATCCATCACTGATACTCATGAACTACCATTGCCCATTGATGTGACAGATTTTTCATTGTTCTAATCTTTTGAGTGAATATGGCACTTTGAATTTGTCAAAGGGAAGTGAACAAATCATGTTTTGGAAAAGGGGGCAGGCTGTGGGAAGGAAGCCAGAGAGAATGAACCAAGGTTTGAGGAGTATTAAAAAGAGATGCCAAAGAACTAAAAACAGAATTACCATTCAAACCAGCAATCCCATTACTGGGTAAATACCCAAAAGAATATAAGTCATTCTACCACAAAGGCACATGCATGCATATGTTAGTCACAGCCCTATTCATAATAGCAAAGACATGGAATCAACCTAGATGTTCATCAACAGTGGACTGGGTGAAGAAAATGTGATAAATATACACTATGGAATAGTATGCAGCTGTAAAAACAAGAATGAAATCATGTCCTTTGCAGCAACATGGATGCAAATGGAGGCCATAATTTTAAGCAAACTAACGTAGAAACAAAAAATCAAATACCTTACATTCTCACTTACAAGTAGGAGCTAAACGCTGAGTACACATAGACACAAAGAAAGGAATAATAGACAGCAGGCCCTACTTAAGGTTGGAGGGTAGAAGGAGGGCAAGGAACAAAAACCTACCTATTGAGTATTATGCTCACTATCTGGGTAATGAAATAATCTGTACACCAAACCCTAGCAACATACAGTTTACCCATGTAACAAAACTGCACATGTACCCCCTGAGCCTAAAATAAAAGTTGAAAGGAAAAAAGCGTAATTCTCATAACACACAAAAAAAATTAAATAAATAAAGGACACTAGGGAGATAAGTGATTTCCAGTTGGCTAAGGCTCTGAGCATTGCTCCACATTCCATCCTACCTGGACTAAAAGTTAGAAAGTCATAATTTAGGGTCAAAAAACGGAAAGAGTTGGAAAAGCAACGGACCTCCTTTTCTACTAAAGTAGCTCAAAACTGTTGGAAGAAGTTGAATCAAAGTTGATATAAATGTTATTAAAAAAACTCTAACAGAAAAAAAAAAGTCACACAATAAACCTTGAATGAAGAGTTAATGAATGGATAAAGTGTTCAGAATGGCTAGACCATAATGACATGAGCATGAAAATGAGAAAAATCAAAAAGTAGATCGCTTTCTGGATCTCTTCTGGAAAGTGAAAAACACACTTTTCTAAATCCGTGACAAATATCTGGGTCCTTCAAGGAATCAAATATTTTAAAATATTCTACAGGACACAAGACTATAGCTCTTCTTAAGTGAAACACTTGAGCAAGGTAGCTCTTGAAGTATCTGGGTTGACTGAACATTGATAAACACAGTACCTTGATTGTAATCACTGGGCTGCAGTGATTTATAAAAAAATAATTCCAAAAATTGATTTTGGACACATTACAAAGCTCAAGAGCAGGACTTCAGGATGTTTTTCATTCTGCCAGAAATCCCCAGCAGAACTGAGAATAACGCTGAGCTGTATTAAAACGGTAGCATAAATATTACTTTGTTTGATTAAAATTTAAACAAATTGTAATGAACAGATACAACAGCTCTTTTAGACTTTATATTGACCACATGTAAAGATCAAACGGCCCAACAGGAGTACATGACTTTCAAGCATTCTCAAAATTAGTATTTTGACTAAGATCTTTTGAACTAATATTTATAGAATATTTATGTAACTGGGGCAACTTAATATTCTAAACAATGACAATTCTTCAAAGCATTGCTCTAAAAGGAGGAATTTATAGTACATACACTATTAGCATTTCATGACTGACTCATACAGGATAAATTTTGACGTAAAAATCTGATGATCCCTAAAGAGAAGCCTTCGATATGATCATTACAATAACTCATTAATAAGTCTATGAAGGGCATAACCAAACTCCATGCACATACCATTTTTTAATGATTATGGTCAGAAGCAGTATTAATTACCTTTTAAAGCACAGAAATACAACTGGTAGACCAAAATAGAAGACTATCCCCTGCTTGCTAGCCCAGTGCCCATCACCTCTATATTACCTAGAATCACATCCACTTTGGGGTCTATTGGGAATAGAAAACACAGGTATGTATCCTGATTCAGAATAAACGAAGCTCTTGATGTTACATTGTAATAGCTTTTCCAAAAGAGATTCCAAACATCTTTTGCTTATTACAGATGCTCTGATATGCTGCCCAGCCACTGAGAGGGCTGCCAGACAGTTCTCAGATAACAGCTCCCATTGGAACCTCTGGCTGAAGAGAACCACTTTGCCCAAGTTTACTACCTTTTCCTAGGACAGCCAGCACACAGTGACTGAGTGCTGTGTGCATATAAAGGCCCCGACTGTTAAGTCCATCTGTAAATGCTTGTTCTGGCTTCAGAATGTCTGAGGCATCTCTGAAGACGACTGAATCCCAGCTTAACTTCTCCTACCGTCCAACTTTCTTCTGTGGTAGCTTCCCCAACAGGTGTTGACCCAAAGAGCACTCCCTAATAAATCTTTGGCATGTTAGTCACAGCATAGTCTGCTCCCCAGAGAACTCAAAATGTAACAATTAGTAATCAAAGAACCAAACATGTAGCAATTACTAATCAAAGTTCTCCTTGAACAACTGTCTTTATGGAGAACTAGGGGCCATGGTAATAGGACTAAAGCTCCGGATCCTGGAACCATGCAAAGTGCATGATTGACCCAGAATGACCTTGAATTCTCACTGCCTAAAGATTGAGCTGTCTGGGATGGGCCCAACCACCTTGTCCCTGCAGGAGGTATTGTATTACGTATTTGGTGGTAGAGATGGGGGAGGGTAGGGAAGGCGGGAGTGTTTCGTACCCCAAGGCCCAAAATTCTCCAGATGTTGAGAAGCAGGTAATCCTAGACAAATGCTATAAACAAACAGCTGAAATCCCAAACCAGATGGCCTAGCACCAAATTGGACTGCTTAATTCCCCTTGCAAGGCCACGTTCTCACACCTACCCTAGAAAAGGCAGGACAGCAGAGAGAGCAAGTTCTCTGCACTGGAACACAGGATCTCCCTCACAACCTCCCACATGTCCAAAGGATGCCTGGCTTCTTCAGGTCTCTCTGAGGGCGCATGGGAGGAAGGAAGCACGTGGTTTTTCTTCTCTCATTGATGCTGGCTGCATGTGGGTTTTCCTTTCCCTATTAAAGTCTGCCAGTAGTGTTGGAATTTATCTTGAATTTTTGTGGCTAATAAATGGACACCTGTATAGGGCCCTCCTTACACAATACTGCTGACCACAAAGGAATGAACTCTGCTTAGTACCATTCATGGCTTTTCCAAGACAGCAGAGAGGTTAATGGCTACCTGAAAAACGTTGCTAGGAGAGCCATTAGTAGATTGACCAGGGCATCTGAATATCCCAGAACCAGAGAGCAGATAGCCTGAAGTGAGACGTTTTAAGTAGCTGAGCAGAGTTGACCATCCACTGTGAGCAAGAGCAGAATTGTCTTCAGTGACCCTGAGTGCTTCTTCAGCATGGCCAAGTCAACAAGCTAAAAGCATGGGGTGGTGGAGCCCCTATCCTTGATGAAGGAACTGTACCCCAGCTCAGCTCCCCAGGGACCACGGGCTTCCTCCCCTTGACAGGAGGGCTATTCCTTAACCAAAGTCGTAGGACATTATGAAATTCATCTTGGACCCTGGCGTATGACAACTGGAGGCCCAAATGGGACCCAAGTTGCACCTCCGAAGGTCCTCTAGTATTTTCCACAAGAATAGCTTTGATTTATGTACAGCATTACCTTTTAAAACACATTCACATGGATTAATTCAGTAAGACCTCAGTAGGTTCACATCAACCTACTGAACCTTTCAAGGGACGTATTAAGTAATCCATACATTTTCAGGAAGAAAAATTGGAACATAGGGTTGGATAAAGGACATTTTCCTTACTGATTTAAGAAAAAAATTTTATAAAAGGCTAGAACTTGAATCACAGCTACTTGCACATGTAATAAATTATCTTTTTTAAAAAAGATAAGATTACATGCAGCTTGTACAGAAATTCCTGGAAATATGGTCAGCATAATTTAAGCACATGATCTAAGCCCTGAAGCTTACTTTAAAACTTCCTTTGATAAAAGTTCTAAAGAGAGAGAGATCAGATGTTCAGAGGCTTAGGTGAGAGGAGGTTGGAGAAAAGGAGTTAGAGCTAAGAGGAAGTGACTGATGGAAAAGAACACAGAAGTCTATGATTAGGCAAGGCAGGATGCTCCATGTAGTCTGTACATTCAAAAGCAATTTTACAAATGTCCCCCAAATACACTGTATGATGTGGCCACCCAGGACAATTTGGCATCCCTGGAGCAATGTGGACTTGCTGTTTCTCTTCTGAAATGCCTGCCCTACTTCTGCTCCTCTGGGAAATAGGATACGTTTCAATAAAATAAGATCTATTCAATATATACATGCTTATCAGAGGCCCACTAGGTGCCAGATATTTGCTGGGGGCCAAATAGGAATAATCTGTAATGTAAGAAACAGACCCACCAATTATTGCAGTGGAGTGTAATGGATGATTGAAATGGGTCTTAGTCTTGTACTTTGAAGAGCATGAATAGTGACTACTTGATCTGAGAATGTCATATTTTGCTATATACATAGTTGCCTATAACTGCCATCTACGGAGGGAGAGTCACTCCATCGAGTTAATCTGCCTATGAAATTAAGAAGGGACATGAGTTTCATCTATGCTGATTCGAAATGTCTCCAAACCATGCCCTTAATTTGGTATAGTAATTGTAATTTGTAATAATGTGTCACCAGAAAGCTAAGCAGCATTGCCTTTCTGAGTTACTTCTCATAGAATCCCAGATCCTTAGAAAGTAGAAAGAACCCTAGAGACTAACCATTCTACCCTCCATGTAGCCCAAAAACCTCTTCTCCAAAATCCTGATAGCTGGTCATACAAACAGGAGGGGGTTTCATCTGCTTCCTTTGTTTGCACCGACATGATCCACTTAAGCGCAAGCTTGGTATCACATTACACTCTTGGAAGTGGTGATCTGCAGGGTGCACTTCTGGGGCACAAAAATGCTTCTAAAAGCCCCATGTCACCCCTGTGTATGACATGCTCATAAAGCAGATGTTTCCTAGTTTTAATTTTTGTGAACTCTCTGATGGATTAAGCCAAACATCTTGCAGCTTTATTCATTATTGCTACAGTGGATAATTTGTGCCTGGGGTAACAGTAATTTGGAGTTATTAATGAAAATGAAAGATAATTTTTAAAAGTATCTAAAACTCTGGCTGAGACAAAAACATGGAGTACTCACATGAATTTAATCCAAGTTTCCTTTTTCCACTCCAAAGGATAAATATTACTTTGGTTGCAATAATTTTAAAAAAAGGATGTTGTCACACATGGTCTTGTATTGTGCATTCATTGAACATACCTGCAACCCTTCAATGGCCAGTTTAAGGATTGAAGGTGTCAGTTTGGAGGCTTGTTTGAAGGAAAAATTACTCCAGTCTATAATTAAAATGAAGCCATTTATCTGAAGCTCCGGATCTTCGATTAGGACTTCCAACGACAGCAAGATGGCACGAAGGATGTCTGTGAAGGAGTTCCTGCAGCCAGAGCAGAAAGGAGAGCTGTGTGTGAATATAAGCAGATGATAGCACATTGCGTGCTACAGTACTGGCCTCCGCATGCCACTGCTCCATGAGCCCAGTCTGCAGGGTCACATTGGCATCCTGTACCCAAAGGGACTGAAAATACATTTGCTAAACTTCACAGCAATAATACTTCAAGACTTGCAGGTTGGACACCTCCCTCGGATCTGCACCCCAAACTTAATGAGATGACCCTCCTCTGTGTTCCTGTGGCTTTCACCACAGCCCCGGTTGCATTTTGTTGAAATACATCCCTTACCCATCTCTCTCCCTCATAGAGCTCTGATGTCCTTGAGGGTAGGCATTGGGTCATAATCATAGTTGTTTCCCCAGTACCATGAATCATTGCTGAACAAATGAGGTGAGACCTCAATCAGAGGTGTTTATTTTGATGAAACCTCTTTTATTTCCTCTGTATTTAAAAAATCCTGCTAAGGGTGTAAAAATATTCATGCCATTGATGCTATTTTTTAGCTTTAATTCTTGGGTAGAGAAAAATAAAACAGGAAGAATAGCTTATTTTCAGTGAAGGTCTATAGAGTGTGATTTGGGAGGGAATTTGCTTTGAGTACATCAGTAACTATGACAACAGGCAGACCTGAATACAAACTAGAGTGACAGCTCTCCAGTGCTGTGTGTATTCCTCCACATCACATATGCCCATTCACCAGGTGATTTTTGTTTTAAATAATTTTCAGACATGAAGAAGTGATGGCAAATTCACTCTGTTTCTCTCAGTAAATTATCTGAGCTATAAATCTAAGATCTTAGAGGATCTCTAGATTCAGTGTTTTTCTTTGGTGAGCAGGAAAATATGAGCTTGGATGGCAAGTGACGGCAAAATCTGCTACTCCCTTCAAGTTTTCCTTAAAATCCGAAGCCAAGTCCTCTTGTGAAATTAGTGTGAAACAATCAGATTCTTAAGCATTCCAATCTGGTTCAAATGCCAATAACTCCAGATTAGAAATCAGGAAATCTGTGACAAAAATGTAAGCCAGGGCCGGGCGCGGTGGCTCACGCCTGTAATCCCAGCACTTTGGGAGGCCAAGGCGGGTGGATCACCTGAGGTCAGGAGATTGAGACCCGCCTGGCCAACAAGGTGAAACCCCGTCTCTACTAAACACACAAAAATTAGCTGGGCATGGTGGCAGGTGCCTGTAATCCCAGCTACTTGGGAGGCTGAGGCAGGAGAATCGCTTGAACCCAGGAGATGGAGGTTGCAGTGAGCTGAGATCATGCCATTGCACTCCAGTATGGGAGTTGTAGCGAGACTCTGTCTCAAAAAAAAAAAGTATGCCAGTAAGAATATATTGAATGCCTGGTATAAACTCAGTGTTATGCCTCATGCTTAAAGTTATAAATTAGAACGTCCTATTTCTACTTTCAAAGAACTCTTAATTTAGTTGGGGTGGGGTGGTAGATTAGCAATATGAAAGGAATAAATACAATTTGAGTAGTCAGGGAAGAGTTTATGGAGGGATGAAGGCTTGAGATAATCTTGAAGAATGGATAGGAATTTTATGGATAATTGGGAAAAGGGGGAGCAAAACTTTTTCAGGAGAGAGAAGTGACACAGATGAAAAATAAAGATATTAGCCCATTCTGTTTCTGTATAGTTCTTCTCACTATAAATCATTTCCTTATAGTAAGCCACAATTTTCCTCCTTCAATCCACCCAGTGGGGGTAGTTCTGCCATACGGAAAAAACCCTCAAGTCTCCCCACACCACACACTTTCAACTATCTAAGCATGGTGGTCATGATACCCTACATAATCTCTAGACTTAAAAAAAAAGTTGTAATTTTAACCATTTCTCATAGAAAATTGTTCTCAATACTCTTTTTGTCATTATGGTTTCCTTTCAGATATATTCCCTTTTCATTTCTAGAGATGTCCCATTCCTGTTGTTGTGGAACAGGTTTTCACTGGGACTTTGTATGCTTTTGTTTTTCCTTTCACATCAAAACAATTATTCAAAGATCCAAGTCTTTTTCAGAGATACAGCTTTGTTTTGGAAGCAAACATTGATTTAAGAGGATCAAGGGAGCAAAGTTTATGAGTTTAGGCAATTCCAAATGGAAATGCCCAATTGGTAAACTGGAAATGAGCATTAGGGCATCAGGGAGTCTGAGCCTACATAAGCTTTCTTAGGAAGAGCGTAAACACAGAGAAAGTCAGGATGGAAAGGTTAAGCCTAAGGTAAAGCCTACATACAGTACTGCGGTTGAAGGTAGAAGAATTAAATAATAAAAGGGGAGAGTATCAAGGGTGTGTTTAAAAAGAAAAAGAAGAGAATGTTTCAAGAAGCAAGGGTATGATAGATTGCATTACTGTGTTACTGATACCAATTCTTCACTTATCCCTGCATCCACACACTAGCTATGGCCTCATTGAGGATACAGTGTATTTTTTGTCTCTTGTTCATGTGATTTGATTTGACAGTAAACATTATTAGTAACTTTAACCACTGGCACCATGACAGGATGCCAATTCCAAGTCTAGCTCTTAAGAGACTTCAGATGTTACCACTTTTCTCTTGCCCTTCTGCCATTGCCACAGTAAAAAATATGCCATAGCCAGCATGCTGAACTGTGAAAAAGGGTGAAAGACACACAGACCAGTGACTCCCCAGCCAACTAGCAGGTTTTCATTAGAAGTAGTGCCACCTAGGTGAACCCAGCCTAGATAAACTGCAGCTACCCACAGGTGCATAAACAGCAATAAATGATTGCTTTCTTAAGCCACAGAGTTTTGAGATGGTTTGTTACATAGCAATAGCTATCCAACAGCAAAAGGTAGTTAACAAAGTCAAATGGAAAGGAAAGATCAAGGAGAATAGAAAGGAGACAGGACCATTGCATTTGACAACAAGTTCTCTTTGGGGGCTTGTGGGAGAGCACTTTTAGTTGAATGGTGAAGATAGAAATAATTAATTTTGAAGATCTTAAGCAAATTACTTAATCTCTATTTCATTTTACTCCTTTAACTACAAGCTGGCACATCTTTTCATCACATATCCACACTTATCCACTCCAAGAGAAAATACTGAGCTCTGCCTGGAAACCATTCTATGCATTTTGGAGACCAGAACCTTATTGCAGGACAGGCACTGGCAGTGAAGGAAATGTTATATTCCTGGGATGATCCCAGGAGAAAAGTAAGAGGATTATGGACTTCATTACAGTTTCCAAATGTTTGAATGCTTTACTTTTCCAGAGAAACTGGGCAGGCAGGAAAGAGTTGCATGGACTGTGTCTCAAGTCATGAAGCTTCGCCAGTGTGGAGGAGTGTGAGCCTACCTCTTAACTTAGCTGCAGTGATTACCTTGATTTTCTTAGTTCTTGGCTTCCTTGTATGAATTTCCTTATTGTTTTCCTCTTCACTTTTTACAACATCCTCTGACTTCTGGAATCCTAGCTTTTTAAAATTTAAAATGGCTATCAGACCAAATAATTTATGTAAATACTCCACCCTCAAACACGTGGAGCATAACTCCCCCTCCATAAGTGAGCTGAGCATCGTGGCTTCCTTCAAAGGGTACAATATAGAAAGAGGAAGAAAGGTTACTGTACAGTGGAGAAACGCTACCTCAGCCAGGTGATTCAGTTCAACCTAGCCAGGGATACATCATGTTGACTGTATTTATTCTTCCTAAGGTGATGAAAATGGCACTTGACCTCTATGATCTTCCTCCCAAATAAATATAACCCAAGAGTAATCACGAGAAAAACATTAGACAAATTCCAATTGAGGGACATTCTACAAAATACCTGACTGGTACTGCTCAAAATGATCGAGTTTATCAAAAAACAATGAAAGTTTTAGAAACTGTCACAGCCAAGAGGAACCTAAAGAAACATAAAGACTAAAGGTAATGTAGGATCTTGGGTGGGATCCTGGGACAGAAAAAGGACATTAGGTAAAAACTTAATCCAAATAAAGTATGGGCATTAATGAATAATGTATTAATAATGGTTCATTAGTCATAACAGTAACACTGTCCTAATGTAAGGTGAAAATAATAGAGGAAATTAGAAGGCAGGACATAGGGGAAGTCTCTGTACTGTCTTCACAGTAATTGTGTAAATCCAAAATTGTAAATAATAAGTTTATTTTTTAAAAATAGATGCCTTCTGGAGTTTATAATCTACCATAATAAATCTTCATAAATATTCTAACAAGAATTCTAAGCAAACCAAAATGGACATAAGCAGTTCAGCTACTTTATGCAAATGGCAGAAATGAGAACAGAAGACATTTCTAGGGTTTCTTCATTCTACCAAATCATTTACATTTATATATGGTTTAACTCCAAAAACTCAGGGGGAAAATTTTTTTGATTTACTTTATTGCCTGCAATCACAATTCTATCAGAGTATTTTAGCACTTGTATCAAAATGAACTAACATGACAAATGAATATTTACATTTCTCCCACCCTTTTCTATAATTTGCATAGCATTTATACAGTTATGGATATTAGTTTTGAATTAATTATAAGTTCAAATGTGATAATGTATGTGAGAGGACTGTGTGAACTGCAAATTGCCAGTGAAATGTAAAGAACTCTACTAGCAGAAAATAGGAAACTTAAACTTTTTCCCCATAAAGGATTTTATACAAATTAGGACTTAGTAAATGTTTATCTACAGGGATTTCATCATTATACTGTGAGCAGTTAGAGATTATGAATAGTGAGTCATTTTTAGGTTCTACTGCTGTACATACGAGTTAAGCACCTGAGGCTTTAAAACCAGCCATCCCATTACTGGATATATACCCAAAGGATTATAAATCATGCTGCTATAAAGACACATGCACACGTATGTTCACTGCGGCACTATTCACAATAGCAAAGACTTGGAATCAACCCAAATGTCCATCAGTGACAGACTGGATTAAGAAAATGTGGCACTTATACACCATGGAATACTATGCAGCCATAAAAAAGGATGAGTTTGTGTCCTTTGTAGGGACATGGATGCAGCTGGAAACTATCATTCTCAGCAAACTATCGCAAGAACAGAAAACCAAACACCGCATGTTCTCACTCATAGGTGGGAACTGAACAATGAGATCACTTGGACTCGGGAAGGGGAACATCACACACCAGGGCCTATTATGGGGAGGGGGGAGGGGAGAGGGATTGCATTGGGAGTTATAGCTGATGTAAATGACGAGTTGATGGGTGCAGCACACCAACATGGCACAAGTATACATATGTAACAAACCTGCACGTTATGCACATGTACCCTAGAACTTAAAGTATGATAATAAAAAAAAAAAACTAAGTCAACAGCACATACAAACGAAATACAAAATAGTGAAAATTAGTAAGTTCTTACCAATGAGAAAGTATTCAAGTTTCAAGACATGGCCCACTTGTGTGTTGAGTTTTTAGTGGAGATTCCAGAACTTGATCCCAGGGCTAGACTCATAAGAAAAATGAGGCTATAAGTGATCAGATAACCATGTAAAGATATGATGGGGTTGAAGGTGACATTTTGTTTAGAAAGAACAAGAGGCAGCCTCTTAGTCAATTCCGAAATCACAGGGCACATTCCTATACTAATTTATCATGCTGCAGCAAGAAGTCTATTACAGACAACCCACAAAGTGAGAGAAAACATTTGCAAACTATGCAACTGACAAAGGACTAATAATCAAAATCTACAAGGAACTCCAACAAATAAGCAAGAAAAAGACAAACAACCCCATCAAAATGTGGGCTAAGGACATGAACAGACACTTCTCAAAAGAAGATATACAAAGGGCCAACAAACATATGAAAAAATGCTCAATGTCACTAATTATCAGGGAAAGGCAAATCAAAACCACAAACCTAACCTTACTCCTGCAAGAACGGCCATAATAAAAATATAATAGATGTTGGCATGGATGTGTGAAAAGGGAACACTTTTACACTGCTGGTGGGAATGTAAACTAGTACAACCACTATGAAAAACAGCATGAAGTTTCCTTAAAGAAATAAAAGTAGATCTACCATTTGATCCAGCAATCCCACTGAATATCTACTCACAGGAAAAGAAGTCATTATAAGAAAAAGACACTTGCTCATGCATGTTTATAGCAGCATAATTTGCAATTACAAAAATATGGGATCAGCCCAAATGCCCATCAATCAATGAGTAAATAAAGAAAATGTGGTATGCCATGGAATACCACTCAAGCATAAAAAGAAATGAAATAATGGCATTCACGGCAACCTGAATGGAGTTGGAGACTATTATTCTAAGTGAAGTAACCCGGGAATGGAAAACCAAACATCGTATCTTCTCACTTAGAAGTGGCAACTAAGCTATGAGGATGCAAAGGCATAAGAACCACACAATGGCCAGGAGCGTGGCTCACGCCTGTAATCCCAGCACTTTGGGAGGCCGAGGCGGGCAGATCACGAGGTCAGGAGATTGAGACCATCCTGGCTAACACGGTGAAACCCTGTCTCTACTAAAAATACAAAAAATTAGCCGGGTGTGGCAGTGGGCACCTGTAGTGCCAGCTACTCAGGAGGCTGAGGCAGGAGAATGGCATTAACCCGGGAGGCGGAGCTTGCCGTGAGCCGAGATCCCGCCACTACACTCCAGCCTGGGCAACAGAGTGAGACCTCATCTCAAAAAAAAAAAAAAAAAAAAAAAAAGAATGATACAATGGACTTTGGAGACTTGGGGGAAGGAGAGGGGGCGAATGAGATATAAAAGTGTACACATTGGGTACAATGTACACTGCTCAGGTGATGGGTGCACCAAAATCTACTAAAGAACTTATCCTTGTAACCAAACACCACCTGTTCCCCCAAAACTCTGCTGAAATAAAAACAAAAAATAAAAATTTTTTATAAAAAAATCTCTTTGGCCGGTTCTGTCTTTAAACCTCTTGACATCACACTTAATATGGTGATTTGCTTTTGGAAATTATTTAAGGTCCACCACAAACTACAAAGCGGTTTTGCAGAGGATTTTCACCAAATATTCGTGTCTTGGTTATAGGTGCAAAAACATTGCATCCCACCACATGTCTTCCTCTCTTCATCCCATTTGAAACGTCTTTCAAAATTACTTACTAAAATAACCATGATGTGGTTCTTACAGTTACAGAGTGTGCTTTGCCTTTCCTCTGATAATGATGTCTAAGCCAAGGTGGAGAGGCAAATATGCTCCTTCTGTATGTCTGCTGATGTATTTTGGCCTCTAGACTGGGGAAGAGTCCTCCTTTGGCAAACTGGCAATAGGGCCTGTACTTGTAAAAGGTGATTGGGCTTAACACTGTGGATCTGCCACTCACCAAACATGCAACCATCCATACAAGACTGAAGTTCATCAATGGACAATTTCCTGTTCCTTACACTTGTAGGGTTATTGCTAGCACTATCCAAAATAGTATGTGTGAAGAAGCCTCCTATCCCAACAGGAGGCAGTATTTGTATTTACATGAATTATAGAGATATCCCTCTTAGTCACTGTTTTCATGATGATGATGGTAGCCGGACAATAGGGAGTATGCAAATTTTGTTTTGTTTCCAGGTGAGCTTATTTTCGCCTCTTCTAGGCCTGTGGGTCTTTGAAAAACTGTCTAAAATGGGAATTCATGTGAGACACTTTCCTAAATGGTTTCTAATAATTCTTACATAATTCAGGTTTTAGCTGAATGTGTGCCATCGTGCTCCTAAGCAAATAAATCCTTATTTCTCAGTGAGGTAATCAAGGAGAAAGAAAAAAAATGTGTTCTGAAAATATGAGATTCAAGAAGTGTGCTAATGAAAAATGTTTGGCTTTGCTCTAGTAGAATTAAAGTTAGCAAAAGGTTGTATTAAATTTACTACTCTGAATCTTAGCTGGAAACTCAAATTAGATAATCACTTTTCTCAGCAAAGTTGGTCACAGAGAGAACAGAAGCCTGGATTTAACTCTATCTCACATAATTTGATGAGGCTCACATTCTCAAGAAGAAAAAGGAAAGATGGAAGGGAAGAAGAAAAAAGCAAAAAGGAAGAAAGAACGGGAGAGAAAGAAGAGGGAAGGGAGGGATAGGGAGAAGAAAAGAATGAAACGAAAGGAAAGGAAAAGAAGGAAAGGAAACGAAAGGAAAGGAAACGAAAGGAAAGGAAACGAAAGGAAAGGAAACGAAAGGAAAGGAAAGGAAAAATCCTGCAACCAAATTTTCATCTCTTTGAATTTTATCTTATTTCAATCAGTACTGGAAACTTTTGGATTTGTGTTAGCATAAGAATATAATTCTCTGAAATACCAGAATAATGAGTTTTCTAACTTATTATTAATTGTAATTCAAAAATACTTGGCCTTCAAAACCTCAGCATCAGATTTTTTAAAATAATATATTGAATACTATTATATTCAAACATCTGATAACACACAGGTGGAATTTTAGATAGGGAGTCAGCTACATTGTTTCAAACTGCTTCTGAATTTTTGGTTCAGTTCAGTTCACAGACACTTGACTAAGAATAGTATTTATTTTATAAAAACAGCTAGAGTCATTGCAAATGTGTGTCTCTCTACCAAGTATGGCAACAATATACAGGGAGAGTTTGGGGACAGTCATCCTCAGCCGCAGTCCATTCCTATCTGACCATTGCTACTGAGGACAAAACACAAAGGGAAATGTTCTTGTCCAAGAACAAGGCCCTGATTTTGAAACAGTATAGAGAATATTGTGACAAAAACAGCGAAGACAGTATTCTCTCAAGGACGGCATGGAAATAAGAGCCTGTGTTTCTCCAGACCACTCCTGGCAGGCCTATCCATCTCCGGATATAGACACCAGAGTGCAAAGCATTCGTATCCACCACTTAAAATGGCACTTGAAACTAAAGCTTTTAAATTCCAATCTGCCAGGATATTTTTTCATCTGTGTTTCTGCAGAGAAATAGAGTATGTATCACTGTGTGTGTGCATGTGCAATAACTCATCATTTACAGTTAATTTCCCTAGATGTTGTCTGTCCTCTAGTTCTTTGGTTTAAATAAAGCAGTGGTTTGAATAAATAAAAAACCAACATTTTATCACATTTGGTCCAGGTGCTTCTATAGTCTCCCAAGAATTGAAGAGAATGAAATTAGTGTCAAATGCATCTATTTCTTCACTTCAAAATTTAATGCAATTTCTTACTATTCAATGTCTTCTTTTAAAAATGTTGAAGTACCTGCAACTGCAATAAGGAGTCAGGAGGCATTTGTTCAAAGATTTAATGATTCTGTACACTGCGGAAGACACAAAGAGAAAAAAGTAATTTTACTTTCCTGTTAATAGGTGGAAATCAGTAGGAGACAGTAAAATATATGTGCATGGGAGGCAATGAGGGTTCAGAGTTCGGCAGAGCCTGATTTAAATCCCAGCTGTCCTGTGTAAGCTTAGCAAGTAACTTAATCTCTGTGTGGTTTCATTCCCTCATCTCTAGAAGGATCACAGCACCTATACCTCACTGGTATATGCAGTGCACATAAAGACTTAGCAGCTCATGATAATGCACAACAAGTGCTGATGGTCGTGGTAGTCTTCATTATTACCTGAGTAAATATGACATGAAGGAGAAAATAACAGGAGTTGCAAAGTGCTTGGGAATTACAAGAAGGAGAGATCACTTATGATTGGGGAGTTTTGGAAAGTCTTCCATTGGGTCATGAGAAATGGGGAGGTTTGGACACTGGACATAGAAGGGAAAGGGCAGAAGGAGCCACATAAGCAACAGTAAGAGTTTAGCGTGTAGACACCATGTATTGGAGGAATGCAAAGTTTTCCTGTGCCATGGGGCAAATGAAAAGGAAGGTAAAAATAAGATCAAGAATGTGATTGTGATTCATCTCATTCTGCTTGGTGGGAGAACTGCTGACTGTTATGCGGATGAAGGAAATGATGGATTCTGTGCCTCAGGGAGATTTGGACTGGCAGCAGGAACTGTGGGTGCATCAAAGGGAGGGGACTGGAGTCTAGCAGCTCAGTTAGAGGGAAGTGATGCAATACACTGGGTGAGAGCTGAATGGAAATGATAGAGATGTGGGAGGAACCATGAAGGCTAGTAGCCAGGACTTAGGTACCAATTAGATATGGGTGTGAAGACAGCAAGGACCGAAGGAACTATGTCAGGCAGGAGGTGAGTCAGAGGTGCTGTAGTTGTGTCTAGTTCTTACACAGTAGAATCAGCACCCAGCACAGTATCACACAATATTAATATTAACATTACTTGATATCAGGGTTGTCAAGGGTTACTCAGAAGTACATGGGCTGGTGGGGTCTACCAAATGTGATAAAATACCACCACAAGCAGGTGCCATGTCTGCAAGAGAGAATATTTCCTCTCTTATTTATAACAAAGGAATGCTTGCCCTGCTAGTCTAGACCATCAGCTCCACCCAAGCTGGGAGTGTGATGCATTTGCCTTTGAATCCCTGGCAATCACCAGTACCTGCACATAGTAGATGCTCAGCAAATGTTTCTTAGTGAAAGAAGGAAGGTAGGCATGGTGCCAACTTGCCTTGACCAACACTGAGATCACTAGTGGTTGAATTTCCTTACTCTTCAAAGTTTCTCATGCTCATTGTTGATGTCTGGTGTGTTTCCTTAAGCACTTTTTCTATTATGACTCATAGAGAACAATGTTTTACTGAGCACCTTGGGTCGAAGAGGAGGAAAGGAAGCAGATTTGATTCTAGTTTAGGAGAGGGCCATGCCTGCATTCACATAAGGTTAATGTAGTGTGAATGCAGTCAGTGATAAAATGCAGTCAAGAGCTGTGAATAACAAATGTTACAAACAGGAAGGCTTGTATACCATGAGACTCTCAGCCACTGGGAAAGATCTGGTCCTCAAACACCACTTTAAGACAGCCCAAAATACAAATGGGGAAGGGTTTATTTCATGTAGCTCTCTGAATGGAGATTGCACCAGGGCCCATAGAGAGCAGCAGCAGAAGAAATTAAAAACAAAACAAAAAACCATCCCAATGGAAGTGAGCTATGATCTTCCCATCTATTACTAAACAAGTATAAAAAATTAATTTCATGCTTGTCTATTCTAGTAAATCCCTTGGCTGAGGATCTGCCGGAAAGTAAAAACTAGGAAGAGTTTCAAGAATGCAAATAAGCGCTTAATACAGCTAAATTAGCATTGGTTTAAGCACTTCCGTTTGGGCCATTCTATTTTCAATTGAGGTTTACACCACGGTTTTTCTACACCCATAAACCAAAAGCAGGCAGTGGGTCACCAGATGTCTCAGCCTTCCTGTCTAATGACATAGAGTGATTTCACAATTCATGATGGACAGCATACACACACATATACACCCTGTAAACAAGCATCTTCTAAAATCACAAAAATATCACTTTGGGGATTATTCTTTAACTATTCCATGAAGATTTCTTGAGCACTAGGCATGGAGTTAGGATCATATCAGCCTACTCAGAGCCACAAACAGCAAAATCTCCCCCCGACATGAGTGAATTAAGTAAGATGGTCACGTTACTCTTACTTCCAATGAAATTCAATTGACTCTTACTTCCAATGAAATATCAATATATATATATTGTATTTTTTGAGATGGAGTTTCACTTTTGTCACCCAAGCTGGAGTGCAGTGGTGCAATCCCGGCTTACTGCAACCTCTCCCCAACCCCCCACCCCCGCCCCCCAGTTCAAGCTGTTCTCCTGCCTCAGCCTCCCGAGTAGCTGGGATTACAGGTGCCGGCCACCACACACAGCTAATTTTTATATTTTTGGTAGTGGCGGGGTTTCACCATGTTGGCCAGGCTGATCTCGAATTCCCGACCCAGGTGATCCACCCGCCTCAGGCTTCCAAAGTGCTGGAATTACAGGCGTGAGCCACCGCACCTGGCCAACATTTACAGATCTTGCACTGGGTCCATGGAAATGTGCTAGTCACTACCTGAAATAGAATATTCTTTCTCCTGAACCTATCTGACTCTTATAACTACAAAATCACTTTTGGAATAAGAAATTGGACAATATGATGAGGGTTTTTTTAAAGAAAAATATCTATCTGTGGTACTACATTGCTTTGAATGATTTTACACTCCTGAGCTCCTTCCCTCTCGTTAATATTCTGCAATCACTCTTGCAATCAAGAGATACCTTTCTGAAATCATAAACTCTGATAACAGTGTGCAAGGCAACTTGAATTAAATAGTGAATTAGTAAAGCAACTCTGTAGGTATTGCCTTTCACGGAAAGCACACCTGTAACTTGAGTTAGAAGTGTACAGCATCTTGTAATTTTAATTAACTCAGGGAATTGCCTACTCCAATGAAAACTCCAAACCTCCGTATTTAATAAAGAGATCAATACATTCTAAAAGGATAACAAGATTTTACAACCAAGGGAAGTCTCAAGGCTCTAAAATTAGTTGCCTACAACGAGCAATCTCAACCCTGAAAAATATGGGTAATTCACACCTAATAGAAATGGATTGAACTTAGAGAGTCTGTAGTCTGATTTTAAGTTTTCAAAGTTGGTTTATCCTTTCTCATTTTACAAATTCTAGCCTTCTTAATCATAAGAAACTTAAACAGAGGCAGGCAATCAAATGCATGAAAGATTAGAAGGAGAGAGCTGTAGGAAATTATTACACAACTGAAAGAAAAGTCTTATCTTCATAGGTAATACACTCAAGGCAGCTTTGATAGAAATGCAGCTTGTTGACTGTTTTGCAGGCTGGTATTCTTCTACCTGGGTATCATCCTTCAACTGTTTATCTTCCTCAAGACACATCATGGTTATTAGATTCTTGGAACTAGCAGGATATAAGACTGCTGTGACTTTCACATCTCTGAGGCCCAGGAACACCCTGACCATTGACTGCACTATTTCTGAGTTTTGGCACCAATAACGCAAGGCTAATGGAAAGAACTCTGGGTCTTGACCGACTCCTGTAATGCCCAGTGGGGGCTAACAAGTAACAATAATGATAGGTGGCTTGATCATCCTTCAAAACCAGGTTAAATATATTCCCATGGCCCTGAGGGGAAAAGCTTTCCGCAAATGCTACCTATACTTCTTCCAGAACTGAGTATGTGCTTAACTTGGGCAGAAGAGTCCCCTTTGGAGGTTTCCAAAGTCATTTGGAGCCTAGAACGCTGTGAATATGAGAGTTAATTGGCAGGACCAGATGTGTCAGGATAGAGATGTAGGAGTTCTTAGGATTTTTCTAGAGAAGGGCCCACAGACACACCCATGGCGCCCCAGCCTAGCCCAAGTCAGGCAGGTCACGGAGACTGAAGAGTGGCCTCACCCTCTCCCTGCACTCTCTTCATAAACCAGTGGGCTGAGAGCTCTATTGGACCTACTTTTGTTCCCTGATCAGAACATAGGCTCCAGCCTAATTCTAAGAATCAGAAACAAACAAAAGATAACATTTAATAAGTTTACAAAAGAATAAACGTAGGAACATGGGGTCAACATAGTTCATTTAACAACAACAACAACAAAACCTAGTGGAATGGCTGACTTTTCCTATCCAAAGTGCTGTGTGTTTGGAGAGTTAATTTTACTCTACCAGGTAACATTACCCACAGAAGCTCTGAGGCCTCACTGGAAAATTATTTTATGAAAGTGGTGAAAGAAAACATTGGTTTATTTTACTTAATTACATCACAAATTATCACTTGGCAATTCTCTAAGCAATCAGAGCCAGTGGTAATTATTTATCACTGCCACTTAACAGTAGCTACACTGCAGGAGATACTGTAAAACATCAGCGTACATTCCCTTCAAAGTGGGTCCAAAATATCCTACACTCTGAATAGCAAACAGAATTTGGAAAATGTGTTCAATATGTATATAGACACAATTTACATATTTTAAATTCTCACACAAGGAGAAAATACAACATTTTAGGATTTGGGATTTTGCTGGAGAAGGATGTCAGTGCCTATATTTATCTTAACAAAATCTCAGAGATTGTTCTCAATAGAGAAATCCTCGAGGAGACTGCTTAGAAAGATCAGCAGTTTAATTTCCAAAGGGGAAAAGAGGAAAAAATGTGAATGCTCAGCCTCTGGAAAGTTCTATCTGAAATTTTGCCTCCCACTTTAATCCTTGCCTGTGACAAGTTGATGACCCATTACCTATCCTTTTTCCATTAACTAAGTTACAAGGAGGGTTTTCCTATTTCTGGCTCATATAGAACCTTCCCAGAGAAAAGAGCTGTCTCTTTCACCCACATTCAGAAATCAGGAGTCATACTTACCCACCTACATAATTCTTTGAACCCTGAGGCAACATATAAATATTGTAAGTAATTGCTGTCTGCAGCAAGCTGAAGTATCAGGGAAGCTTGGGGAGACAGTGAATTAAGATGGAGGCTGGTTCTTCCAGATGAATTTACAATTCAGATAGAATCAGGCAACAGAGAGTTAATAGGAATCTTTGTAATTATATAGTGATCTTCAACTGCAGGTAAATTCACCTCCTTCCCAATTGGGGGACCTCTGATAATGTGTGTAAGTGAGACATTATTACTGGTTTTCAGAATATTTAGAAACACTACCAGCATTTATTGGGCAGAGGGCAGTAATTATAAATATCCTGCAATGTGCAATATAACCCCCAGAATAAGATCCCATTCAAATGGTAGTAACCTCTTTCTGTTGTATAATGAAACTCAGATCTGGAGGAGCTCAGTGAAACCAGATGAGCAGTTAGGTGTATAGTGGGTACAAGGTTCCTGACTCCTAGGTCCAGTGTGCTTGACATGTCTGTGAGACTCACAGAACATTCAAAGAAAGAAACGACTGTCAGGGGAGACTGATCGATGGATGAAATGAGGAATATTATTTCCTCTTCTTCCCCACCTAGAACATTCTTTCCCTTCTCTTCACTGGGCTGACTCTTTCTCATCTTTCAGATCTTGGCCAACTGTCCCGTTCTTAGGGAGAACTTCCTACCACAGGAAGTCACAGAGTAATGACAATGACTCCCATCTTGACCAAACTCTGAGCCCTTTTTCTGAGTAGGCCTCATGCTTGGCCCATGTTCTCAGCCTTCAAAGTCCAGATTTAGCAAAGAACTCTGCTAAGCCAAGTTGTTGAGAATCCCCTTACCCTTGATATTAATCAAGCTCCTCTTTTTCCTCACTCTGTCCTTGACACCTGACTACGTTCCTCCTAGTAATTTTTCATCAACAGCCTCACCCTGCCTGTGGCTATAAATTTTCATTTGTTCCTGTTGTATTTGGAGTTGTGTTCAATCTCTGTACCCTGTTACAGTAGCCTTTACCTCCTATTGCAATACACTTGAGCAAAGTCTTTTTTTGTCATTTTAAGGTGTCCAGTGTATACCATTTCTTTTATAATATTAATAAATGAATATATATCACATGGATATATTCCAAACATGAGCTATCTGGATAGCTGTTTCCACATGGGAAAGTTGGCCTGAAAGTAGGGATAGAAACGTGGTAGATGAGATAAAGGAACTCCTAATAAGGTGACTGCAATGGAGACTGGGTTGTTCCTTCTGTAATAAGACCCTGAAGAACTCTCTCTCTGTACAGCCAGAGATGGGCTCTGGGGAAGACTTATTGCATACATTTGTGCTAATGAGCTTTCTCTGCAGCCAAGGCAGACATTTGTGTCAACCTATGGTACAGGGAAAAGTAAGTCTCTAAAAGGCTTGGAGAATGTCCTTTGAAGTATTTAATTTACAAAGGAGACAACCTAGCATCTTGGGATTATGTGGACAAAATGAAAGCTGGGATACTATTGAGTAGGGCAGACCCTTTCAGTTATTATTCCATGTTTACTGGATATATTCATTCCTACTAATCTGTGCATTCTTCCCTGACACATTACTCATGATTGAAAGCTTGAAGACATCTGATATGATTTGGATCTGTGTCCCCACCAAATCTCACGTTGAATTATAATCCCCAGTGTTGGAGGTGGAGCCTGGTGGCAGATGATTGTATCATGGGGTCAGAGTTCTCATTAATGGGTTAGCACCATCCCCTTGGTGGTGTTCTGGTGATAAAGAGTGAGTGAGTTATAGTGAGATCTGGTTGTTTAAAAGTGCGCAGCACCCTCTCCCCCTTTTCTCTCTTCCTTCTGCACCTGCCGTGTAAGACATGCCTGCTCCCCCTTCACCTTCCACCATGATTGTAAGTTTCCTGAGGCCTCTGGAGAAGCAGCAGCCACTGTTTCCTGTACAGCCTGCAGAACTATGAACCAATTAAACCTCTTTTTTAAAAATAAATTACCTAGTCTCAGGTATTTCTTTACAGAAGTGCAAGGATGGACTAATACAACATCTCTCTTATCTTCTTCCTTCCTACTTTATTGGGTCCAGAAGATGAAGAAGTCTTTAAATTACTGTTTGAAAGATCCAGATTGGAAGAAAAATGTGCTGGCATGGAGGGTTCTTCATCGTGTCAGTAGGTTACTGAAAGATTGTGAATCAATTCTCTGGTGACTTTAAGAACCAAAATTTTAGAGATGTTCCAAATCCTTCATCTTTATACATAAGAAAAACTGAGACTGAGAGGACACAGCTAATAAGTATTAGAGCCAAAATTTGAACTTCAGGTCTGAATATCACAGTGGGAAGGGATCTGAAAGATCATCAATCCCAGTCGGACAGCAGAATCTGTTTCCACCAACTTTTTATTAAGAAAATGTCCTGGTGGCCGGGCTCAGTGGCTCACGCCAGTAATCCTAACACTTTGGGAGGCCAATGAGGGTGGATCACCTGATGTCAGAAGTTGAAGACCAGCCTGGCCAACATACTGAAACACTGCCTCTTCCAAAAATACAAAAAATTAGGCAGACATGGTGGCGGGTGCCTGTAATCCCAGCTACTTGGGAGGCTGAGGCATAAGAATCTCTTGAACCTAGGAGGGGGAGGTTGCAGTGAGCCAAGATTGTGCCATTGCTCTCCAACTTAGGCAACAAGAGCAAAACTCTATTTCTAAAAAAAAAAAGAAAGAAAGAAAGAAAGAAAAAAGAAAAGAAAAAGAAGGAAAAAAAATGTCCTGGCAAACAGAAAAGTTGAAAAAGTACTGCAGTGATATACTTACCATTTGATTCAACAATTGTCAACATTTTGCATAGTTGTTTTATCTATCCTCTATGCAAATATATTCATCAATATAAGTATAGTTAAAAGTAAGCTGAAAGAAAGTTCCATAGATCATGACTTAAAAAAAAATGATTTCCACACCACGTGCCCTGTAGAATGTCTTAAATTTTGACTTAGCCTATTGTTTTCTCTTGATGCCATTTAACTTCTTCCTCTTAAACTGGAGCGAGATCCAAGAGCTTGGTTGGATTCAGGCTAAATATTTCTAGAAGATTGTTTTCTAGATGATGTGCCAATAGAGTTGAATTCAGTACCAATTCTGACCAACTGATTGTTGCTACAAGAGTTCTAGCTGAGAAAGTCAAGTGCTATATCAAAGCTCAGCAGAAAGTGGTGACAAGATAAATTTGTTTTGGGCGTAGGTGGGAGTGAACCAACTTCATAATTAGGAGAAACAGGGCAAAACAGAATACTTTTAAAATTGAGGTAACTGTAGATTCACACACAGTTGTAATAGTTTGTATGTGTACGTGTGCATATGTTTATTTAGTTCTACACAATTTTATCTGACATATATTGGTCTATTCACCAAGCCAGTCAAGATACTACACAGATCCATCCCAATAAAGACACTACATATTGCCCTTTTATAACTCTCACCTTCCATCCCCTAAAACCTGTAATCACTGATCTGTCCTTCATATCTAAACTTTTGTCATTTCAGAACTGTTATAAAAATTGAATGTTATATAATGTTTAGGGATTAGCTTTTTTAATCAACGTAACTACATGAAGATTCATCAAAGTTGTTACATATATAAATAGTTCATTCCTTTAATTGTTGAATAGTAGTCAATGGTATGGATGCACCAGCTTTTTTTTTAGCCATTTTACCTGTTGTTAGACATCTGTGCTGATTTTAGGTTTTGACTATTACAAACAAAGGTGCTGTCAACATTTGTGTATAGGCTTTTGTGTGACTACAGGTCTTTATTTATCTGAGATAAATGCCCAAGAGTGTAATTTCTGGGCTGTATGGTAATCACACGTACAGTTTTTTTCAGTTTTTTAAAGAAACTACCAAATTGCTTTCCAGAAAGATGACACTATTTTACATTTTCACTGGCAATCTTGATGAGTAATCCAGTTTCCTTATATCCTCAACAACAGTTGATGTTGCTGCTATTATAATTTTTATTTTAGGTATTCTGATAGGCATGTATCTCATTGTGGTCTTGATTGACATTTCCCTAATAACTAGTGATGTTGAATAGGCTTCATCAAATGAGTTAGAAGACGTTCCCTTCTTTTCTTTTTTTCTGAACAAGCAACATTGTTGTTGATTCTTCTTAAAATAATTTGTAAAATTCTCCAGTGGAAGCATGTGGGCCCAGAAGTTTCTTTCTCAAGAGTTTTAAATTTATGAATGCAATGAATTTGAAGGCTATAGGGCTAGTCAGATTATCTATTTCACCTTGGTTGAGTTTTGACATTGTGTGGTTTTTGAGGAACTGCTACATATTTTCTAAGTTATTGACTTTATAAAGATAAAGTTTTTCATAGTATTCCTTCATTTGCCTTTTCATGGCTGTAGGATCTGTAGTGATATAACCTACTTCATTTCCAATATTGCTAAATTGTGTTTTCTCTCTTTTTATTATTGTCAGTCTTGCTAGAGGTTTATCAATTTTATTGATTTTCTTAAAGGGCCAGCTTTTTAGATGGATTTTCTATATGTTTTTCTAATTTCACTTTCATGGACTTTTGTTCTTTCTTTATTGTTTCTTTATTCTGCTTGCTTTGGGTTTATTTTGTTTTATTCTTACTTAGTTTCTTGAAGTAGACACAGATTTTTGATTTGAGATCTTTCCTCATTCTCATATTGTTTCCCTCTCAGCACTGTCTCAGCTGCATCTCATATATGTGGATATGTTGCATTTTCAATTTCATTTAGTTGGACAAAATTTTTAAATTTTCCTTTGAGGCTTCTTTTTTGATCTATAAGTTATTTTGAAGTAAATTTTCCTTTGAGGCTTCTTCTTTGATCTATAGATTATTTAGAAGTGTGTTGTTTAATTTCCATGTCTTCTGAGATTTTTGTGTTTTCTTTCTGTTATTGATTTATAGTTGGATTCCATTATGGTCAGACAAAACACGTAGTATGATTACATTTATTTTAATTTGTTAAGGTTTACTTTATGATCTCAGGTACAGTTTATCTTGATGAATGTTCTATAGGCCCTTTAAAAAATGTGCTGTGTACCTTGCTGTTGTTGTGTGGTATGTTCTATAAATGTCAATTAGATCCTGTTGGTTGATTGTGGTGTTCAGATCTTCTGTCTAGCAGTTCTATCAGTTGCTGAGGGTAGGGAGGTTGAGGTCCTCAACTATAATTGCAGTTTTATCTATTCCTCTTTTAAGCACTATCAATTTTTGCTTTGTGTATTGTGAGACATTTTATGTAAGCACACATTTAAGGTACAGTCATCTCTCAATATCCACAGGAAATTGGTTTCAGGATTCCTGAGGATATCAGAATCTGTGGCTGCTCAAGTTTCTTACGAAACGGTATAGTATTTGCATATAACCTACTTTCCTGTACACTTTAAATCATTTCTAGATTACTTATAATACTTAATGCAATGTAAATGCTCTGTGAATGTTATGCTCTGTTGGTGTTTTTGTTTGTATTACTTTTTATTGTTGTATTGTTATTTTTTTATTGCTTTTTTGTTCAAATATTTTTGATCCACTATTTGTTGAATCTGTGGATGCAGAACCCATGGAGGACTGACTTATTTATGTCTTCTTAATGGATTGATTCATTTATCATTATGCAATTTCCTTCATTATCTATGGTAGTTTCCTTTCCTCTGAAGTCTACCTTGTCCTAATACAACCATGTCTATTTTTTTAAATCCATCTTTGCTTGGTATATCTTTTTACTGTCAGTCTATGTTATTGAATTTCAACTGATTTTCTTGTAAAATATTGTTGAAGCTTGATTTCTTAATCCACTGCTAATCTCTGTCTATTGATTGATGTATTTAGACTACTGGTATTTGGCATAATTATTTTTATGTTAGTGCTTAAGTCCACTATTTTATTAATTCTTTTCTATTTACTTCCTCTGATGATCATTCCTCTGTTTCTTTTTTTTTTTTTTCTTTCCTTTGAGTTACTTAAACATCTCAGGATTCTGTCTTGATTTATTTATAGTGTTTTTGGGTATACCTCTTTACATGACATTCATAGTGATTGCTGTAGGCATTATAGTATATATGAGAGACATACTAGGTACAGTATCAATATTTTACCATTTCCAGTGAAGTATAGAAGCTTCATTACCATTAAAGTCCTGTACTTTTCCTTCTTTTAAATATTACTGTCTTGAATAGCAGATGGTGTTAGAATTTGTGTTTCAATCATCAAATATGATTTATAAAACTCATGAGATAAAAAATAGTTTATTATATGCACATGTTTCTACTCTTCCTCTTGTTCCTTCATCCTGATATTTCAAGATTCTTTCTTCTATCTTTTACTTTCCATTTAAAGAAATTTCTTTAGCCAGTTTTTAAGGGTAGGTCTGCTAGGAACAAATTCTTTTAGTTTTTTCTTGTCTAAGAATATCTTTATTTCTTCTTTATTTCTGAAGAATAGTCTCACCAGATATAGAAGTCACAGTTGACAGCTATTTTCTTTAAGCCATTGAAAAATGTACCTCCTCCCTCTGCTTCCATGGTTTCAGACGAAAATTCAGTGTCACTTGAATTAGTGTTCCTCTGCATGCGACGTGTTCTTTCTCTCTGGCTGCCTTCTAGATATTTCCTTTGTCTTTTGTTTATAAGTGTGTGATTATGATGTGTGTTCATTTGTTTTACCCTGTTTGGGATTTGTTCAACTTTTGGGATCTGTAAGATTTTTTCTTTTTTCTTTTAACCAAATTTGGGAAGTTTTCAGCCATTATTTATTCAAATACTCTTTCATTCCACTCCCCCTTTTCCCTCGGGAACACTGATCCTATGAATGTTGGATCTTATGACAGTGTTCCACAGGAGCCTCAGTCTTTATTCAGTTATTTTCCCAATATATTTTCTGTCTGTTCATGTTGGGTAAATTCCATTGATCTGTCCTTAAACCTACTGGCTTTATCCTTTTTTGTCTCCACTCTATTATTAAACCTATCATTTTAAGTTTAAAAAAACACTTTAAATTTTTTCTTTTGTTATATTTTTTCAGTTCCATAATTTCCACTTGGTTCTTTTTTATAATTTATATCCCTTTACTGAGATTTTCTAATTTTTTATTTGTTTCCGGATAATTTGTAATAAATTGCTAAAGCATTTATATGGTCCCATTTAGAGCCATCCGGGATGCTCCTACTATGTGGGATCTTTTGGAGAAAAAAATCCAGACCTGAGCAAGTGGAGAGTAGGAACCAGATTCAGAGGATACCCATAAAATGGTCTGCAAGGGAAAACAAGTTTCTGACCAAGCATGGTTACAATCACATCTTCCTGGGACAAATGAGGACATGTATCAATGCCTCACCAACCTTCCATACACCCCAGACTTACCTAGGAACTGCTATCAGCCCACCTTGTCTACCAGAGTGGCAGTATATAATCACTATTCAACTCCACAGCCAGAGAGAGGTGCGGAAGCCATCACAGGAAATGACCAGATGCCTCTGAGCTCTCTGCTGCCGCTGCCGTGCAGGTGACTGGGAATCACATAATTAACTAAAAACTTTTACTCAGCTTAATTTCCTCCACTCTACATGATAATTGTTCTATTCATTTGTGCTTTACCTTTGAATTCAGTGTACATGCACAAAGACATAATGGTGTAAGAGGGGAAAAGAGAAGATGTATTTTCTAAGCTGCCTGCAGTCTGACAATTGTTTGAATGTGTGTGTACATTTAACAAGATGGTAGATTACAGAATTAGCTTATCTTCAGAGTAATAAAAACTGCCATTCAGTATCCAAAAATCTCTTAATGGTTTATTGAAATGGTTCCCTCTTGCAATGCATTATCATAGTAGTTTATGATAAGGAGAAAAGTACGTTGTGATACAAATCAAATAATGCCAAATACAAAGACTTGTAAGAGAAATAGCTCACTTGGGAAATAGAGAGAAGTGAAGAAAATGTATTGGGTGAGAGACGCTAACCAGACCTCTGGTGAGAGAAGTAAGCAATGACCCAAATGGGATACTTGATTCTCTTCGGTGGTCAAAAACCTTCAGGAGAAGGATAAATAGAAAGGAGCTATGGTTTAATGCTTTTTAGTTAATTTAATACTCCATACTTGTATTAGTCTATCCAAGAGATAAAATTAAACCTTCCTGAAAAAATTATTACATGGCAAAGACAGCATGTGCCTTAGTGATGCAGTTCGGGGGTTATTTGCATGGAACTTAAAAGATTCAAGCAGTTAGTGCACACCTACTCTGTGTTTGGGGCATGCTAGAGAGCCAGGAGGCAATCCTTTACCAACCAGCAATCACTTCTGTGTGAAACTTCCATTTATGAAGCCTTATTCTGTATTTCTATTTTTTACTTCTGGCTTTTCCAAACCAGGGGAGTATGGGGGTTTGGCATCAAGAACATTCGAATTGCAAAGTAATTCAAATTGTTTCTTATTGACTCCAAACAGAAAATTAAGAAAGTTTTGAGTATTAAGATGGAAGATCAAACAGAAAAACGAAAAAATAAAACCTAAAATACAAAAACGAAAAAAACCTTTTTGGTATGTGTCCTGTACCATCTGCCCACCCAAACCTGGTCCTTTCACTGTTCCCCACCTCAGGGGATGGCACCACCCCAGACACAGGTTTTCATGCAGAACTCTGAGAGGTGTCCTTGACCTTCTTTTCCCTCTTCCTCTCTCACCCATATACAATCAGTGGCCCAACTCTGTTGGTTTTATCTCCTGATAGCTTTTCATTTTTTTCCTTTTAAAAAATTATTATTTTTTAATTGACAACCACAAATTATAGAGGAAAAGCTCCATGACATGAGTCTGGACAATAATTTTTTAAATGAAATTCCAAAAGCACAGGCAAGAAAAGGGAAAATACACAAGTGCTGTTATCTTAAACTAAAAAGCTTCTGCACAGCCAAGGAAACAATGAACAGAGTGAAAAGACAACTTACAGAATGGGAGAAAACACTTGCAAACCATACATCTAACAAAGGGCAAAAATCCAAAATATATAAGGAACTCAAACAACTTAATAGAAAGAAAAGAACCCAATTAAATGGGCAAAGGACCTGAATAAACATTTCTTAAAAGGAGACATACAAATGGCCGAAAGATACGTGAAAAGTTGCTCAACATCACTAATCATCAGGGAAACAAAAATTAAAACCACAATGTAATATTACCTTATACCTGTTAGGACAAGTATTATAAAAAATATGAAAAATGACAAGTGTTGGCAAGGATATGGAGAAAAGCGAACCCTTGTATACTGTTGGTGGGAATGTACATTAGTACAGCCATTATGAAAAACAGTACAAAAGTTCCTCAAAAAGTTAAAAATGGAACTACCACATGATCCAGCAATCCCACCTCTGGGTATATAGTCAAAGGACATGAAATCAGTATGTCAAAGAGATACCTGCACTCTCATGTTCATTGAAGCAATATTCACAATAGCCAAAATATGAAATTAACCTAAATGTCCATCAGTAGATAAACTGATAAAGAAAATGAGGCCTATGCACACAAGGAAATACTATTCAGCCATAAAAAGAAGGAAATCCTGTCATTTGCAACAATACGAATGACCCTGAAGGACGTTACACTAAGTTAAATCAGCAGACACAGAAAGACAAATATTGCATGATATCACTTATATGTAGAAAAGAAAAGATATCACTTATATGTAGAAATAAGATATCACTTATATGTATAAAAAAGCCAAACTCATAGAAGCAGAGACTAATATAGTGGAAACTAGGGATTTGGGAACAATGGTTGGGTTTGGGGAGATATTGGTTAAAGGATTCAAATTTTCAGTAAGATAGGAATAATAAAGTCAAGAATCTATTATACAACATGGTTACTATAGTTAATAACAATGTATTGTACACTTGAAAATCGTTGAGAGTCAATTTTGTGTTCTAATCAACAAAAAGACAAGTAGGTGAGGCAATGTATATATTAATGGAAAGAATATGGAGAAAAGGAAACCCTTGTACATTGCTGGTGGGAATGTAAATTGGTACAGCCATTATGGAAAACAGTATGTAGGGTCCTTAAAAAATTAAAAATAGAACTATCATATGATTCAGCAATTCCACCTCTGAGTATATAGCCAAAGGATATGAAATCAATACGTCAAAGAAATACTTGCACTCCCATGTCCCATGTTAATTAGCTCAATTTGGCCATTCCACAATGTATACTTCAGTACATATATATATTATGGAATGGCTAAATTGAGCTAATAAAATAAACATGTATAAACATCTAACAAACATGCACACCATGTCGTATAACAGACATCTTGAACTTAGCCTTTTCATCTAGCTGAAATTCTATATCTTTTGACCAATATATATTAATATCCCCAACCCCTCTGCCAACCCCTGGTAACCATCATTCCACTCTCTGCTCCTTTGAGTACAATTTCTTAGAATTCACAGGTAAGTGAGATTATGCAGTAATAGCTTTCAATGTGTCAGGCCTCTTTTCCACCATCACCTCTCTAATTTAGTCATCTTCATCTCTGCAGGAAGTAGTGTCAGGACTGGTCTCTCCTGAATTCAGGTTTGCAATCCTCCAATCCTTGCAGTCCGACAAGCAAAGATAATTTCTTCAGAGACAAAACTGAGATGTTCCTTGGCTGAAAGCCTCCATGGCCTGCCACTGCTCTTTCTTAGGATGACCTACAAGGCTCAATATGTCTGTGCCTTCATCTCAGGCAACTAGGGGTTCCCTCTTGGTGCTGCCAAAGCCCTCTCTTGGGATTCATGCTCCTTAGAGTTGGTTGTACAACATGGGGGGTTATTCTCTACCCAAACTCTTGTTTTTAGCTTCATTACCCTTCTTAAGCTCTCTTAAAATACAATGTCTTTTACCACTTGCAGTCATCTGCACAGACTGTTTTCTCTTGGTCCAGAATAACCCTTGCTCTTTTAGATGGAGATCTTAACTATCTGCCTCAGAGTAGATCTGGAATAATTGCTTTCCATTCATTGGCACCCTGTTCTCTCTGAACATTGATCACATTTGTGCTTACACAGTTAGATGAGACATTATTTGTGTGACTGTCTCTGTCATTAGATGGAAACCCATGATTGCAGGACTATGATCTGCCATGCTCCTGGCACCATGCCTTACACAGGGAGGGGCTCAGTGTTTGTCAAATGAATACTTTATGTGGGGGGAAAGAGGTCAAAACTAGTTTACAAAGAAACATCAGGGGAGGATAATATTGATGGTTTCCTGGTGAGAAGGGATAACAAACAGAAATTAATTGTGTGCTGCCTTTTAATTAGAGACATGTAAAAGGTTATCATTAGGACTGGCTGGGAGTCTTTATTATTATATTGTAGTGAGCACAACATATCTATAAGGCTTTAAGGGTCCCCAAAAGACTCCCATCCCTGTTATTTTCTCACCCTATTTAGTTTCCTCATCTGCGACCTCTGCTTCTCTGTGTGAAATCTCCTTGGTCTGAAAGAGCAAGGAGACTTTCAGACCGAGAGAACAGTCTGTGCAAATGTCTGGAGCAGTGTTTCTCAGCCCTGGCTTCACCTCTGGGGAGTTTTTCCAAGACACTAATGCCCTTGCTCTACCCCCTGAAATTCTGATGTAATCATTTGGAGTGAGTCGCAGGCACCCTGGGTTAAGAAAAACTGACTGACATTCCATACCATGTGTGAATAACTCTTCAGGGAAATGCCCAATGCAGGGAAATTGGAAGTTTGTTATTTATTTATTTATTTATTTATTTATTTATTTATTGGAACTGATGGACAAAGATTTACCTTTTAGTCCATTAGGCCAATAAACTTCTTCTTAAAGTTACTCAGAAGAGAGATAAATGCACTCTCTCAAGTAAACAATTAAAATAATTAAAAATCAGATATAGGTTTGGTGCAGCATCGTCACTCTTGAGCTGGCTGAGTTTCCTGAAATATCTGTCCCCACAAGTCAAGCTAAGCCTTCTCCTGAGCCTCACCCCAGGGGACCCTGCCAGCCACAAGATCTCATTTCTCTGACACCTGCTGCCACCATCTACAGACCTCCCCAGGTAGGAAAAGGAGCTGTTCAGTCACCTTTCCTCTTCTCTACCTCTTTCTTTCCCCCATCTTTTCCCTTTTCAAAGACCTATTCTTTCCCTGTAACAACTGAGTAATAGCAACACACGTTCTCAAACTAAACACACACACACACACACACACACACACACACACACACACATCCCTAGGAGCCTCCAATCAAGGAAGAAAGAAAAGAGAAGGCACCATATTCGAGGGAGTATCAAGTCATCCAATGTAATTAAGAATTTCTTTCTCAGCCAGGACTTTTAATTGTTGCTTCTGCTTCTGAGCACCCATCTGCTTTTAGAAAAGGGCGTGCTCTGCATCCATGAACTTTCCAAGTGCCCTTTAGCCTATCAGAGCACCCTACTACAGTGCACTTGTTGTGTCGGGATTCTTGAATATCGAAAATGTCAGCCCAGCCTTTGTTTTGAGAATGAAAATAAAAATGCAAATGTGATTTTATAAGGAGTTGTCATAAGTGTTATTGTCAATAATGGGAAAATATTGTCCCAAAGATTATAATGAAGGAAAATGAGTAGTAAGTGAATGGGGCCTCCTGCCTTTAGAAACCAAATGGAACTTGCCTCATCTTGGCTCTTATGGATAGCAATCAGGGGCCATTGCTCCTCAGTAGAAATGCACTATCAAATGTAGGTTAACAGAGGATTTGCTTTTATTAAAACCTTCAGCCTAAAGATAGTTTAGAAAATTGCCACCAAAGAGACATCAAGAAGGAGTTGTAGCAGCAGACGAGCAAATTCAAGCCAACAAAATACACATTTGCCTTTTGGTAACACAGTAGGTCACACAAATATAATTTTCCATTTTATCCAATCCATGTGGTACTTTTCCACTTTTTTTGGAATTGCATTTTTTTTTTTTCTGGCCAGTCACCAAATAGTATGCTTTCTGCACAACTTCAATCTAAAATGGTTTTAATATTACTACTTGCCAAAGAAGTAAGTCCCATGGCTAAAGTTAAGGCAAGTATGGGAACCAAGAAAAAAAATAGAGTTAGCTCCTTCAACAAGGGAAAAAGTACAATCTCAGATCCTAGTTGGATATTCATTTATTCATGTATTTATGGAGTACCCCATTATATGCAGGTCCTCTGCTCCATGCTTGAACAGCTGAGATTAGGGACAGCTGCACAAACTCCAGTCTATACAGCCACATGCTAGAATTGAGGGCTGAGCAGATTGCTAACGGGTCATGGAAGAGGGAGAGGTTATCCAGTAGAACCAGATTGCTCCATTCCCTGGAGCTGTCTAACCCTACCATTTTGAGTTAAGCCTCTTGCCCTGCCTGGTCCTACTGAATTAAAGAGGTATTAATCTTGCATTGTTCTCTCAACAGTCCTTGAGATGTGTGGGAACTCTAGATCCAGACAGTGGCACCTGAATGTTGGATCTGAATTTATCAGCTCTAGGCCGAGCGAGGTGGCTCATGCCTGTAATCTCAACACTTTGGGAGGCTGAGGTGGGTGGATCACCTGAGGTCAGGAGTTCAAGACCAACTTGACTAATACGAAAAAAGTAAAATGAATTTATCAGCTCTGATTTGGTCAAGTTTTCTTTTTTTACTTTTTTTTTTTTTTTTTAATTTCTCTGTGTCTCAAGTTCCTCACCTGTATGATTGAAATGATAGTGCCAAATCTATACAATTTTTGTGAAAAAATTGATGCCTTCAAGAGAACTCAGAACAGGGCCTACCATTACGCACCCAATAAATATTAGCAATTATTATTGCACATACTGGTCCTTTGGCATATGACCATATTCTATTTTAGATTAAGAATGTGTGGATATATGTGTATGTATATCATGTTCAACAAACTCCTTCAAGACAGAAAATTGATTTTATTTTTCTTCATACCCTTAGCCTAGCATTAAGATTTAAAGTGGATTGAGGAAGATAACAGCAGAAATGTTTTATTTTATACAGCATTTTCTTTTTAGGATGTTATCGCGGTATTGATATTTCCTCAAACATATCACCAAAATGAAAAATTTTATATCTAAGAGGATTTCACTTTGGAAAATCAGAGGAATGTGGTGAAAGCCTCCATATTCAACATCAATTTTGCAATTGGCTCCAAGACCCAGTCCTGAGCCCTCGTTGCCCAGACTGTTCACTTTAGGCTGAAATTTCTGTGTCTTAGGTTTCTAATCCTCCTCTTTGTTTTTGGATGCTTCTCTTCATTACTCAGATTTGCATAAAGAGCATGACACCAAATTATGTAGTACAAGTACATTGTCTTTAACTCCAGAGATGCCATCCTGAAAATCCCTGGGAACTCTCAGCAGTAACTGAGTCAGACTGTCGCAGACCATTGCAGCAACGCCCCACTGGTTTTTAAATGACTGATCTTTCTACATACTATTATATCATCTATATTCTTTAGACTTGTTCCAAAGGTGGATCTACCTCACCACTAGCCACCTACAACCATAATAAAATTTGCATTCTAATACTTAGCTAGAACTTCAGCCAATAAACATCCCCATATATTTTTATCTTTTGAAAAACAAACATTTTGCTGTGAATCCAATGATAACCAGAAAATCAGAATGGGTAAGGACTGGGCAATTTGAAGAAAGTGCTTTTATGTATTTTAACAGAATCATGCTGTACCAGCTAATGCTAAATAAAATATACCCAAAGTTATGCTGAAGTCATATTTGTTTTGTTAAATTGAGTGGAACAGTGAGGTCTTCATCGAGTGTACAGATCACTCCAATGTTAATATCTGAAAATAGGTGGCATTTTTAAAATTCAGACTTTTTAAATGTTGGGTCCATATTTCTCCCTCTGCTTTTCATTCTTCTCCCAACTGTGATTTCCTTTGATCATTTTGGTGCCCAACACATCTCCTCTTTTGGATATTATTCTATCCTTTCAAAGTTAAATTATAACACATTATAATTACATTATGACTTGAAAAGTCTGTTCAGCACACAAGTGATCTGCTAAAGGCCTCAGAATGTCCTCCTTCCAAATTTGCTGCTCTAGGATGCCAGAGTTCTTTTCTAAATGGCTGCATGTGACGTGCACAGGAGCCTTTCCGAACTGCCTCATAATTGCAATTTGTTATAATTGAGTTTTGAAAAAGGGCAATAAATATCGCTCATGTTTTTCGCCAAAGGTTAACTGGATTCCGTATGCCAATCGCTGTGCCAGATGCAGGCCCAGCACAAGCACGGAGAGCACAGCTGCTGCTTTCAAGCTCACCACTGGGGAGACCAAGAAGTAAACCAAGGAGGACACGTAGTGAGAAAAGTGGAATGGTGCGCAAGCTGGAGAGCAAGGCAGACAGGCGCTTCTCAGGGAGCTCTGTGTAGAGCGGATATAGGCAACAAGTGTCAGAATTCCATTTCTTTGCTTTAGCCATTGAGGAGCTCAGAGTCCTCTCCTCCTTCCATTACCATTCCCCCTTTTCAGGGTTCTGCCCTACTCTGCTCTTCTTTCTCTGTATCCTCCCACCAGGCCAATGATGCAAATAAAAGGAGCCTAAGCTGGCTCTGGTTGGGGAGATGTTTCTCATACTCTAAAGGAGGCAGAATGGAGTCAGGGTGAGGCTGAGCAGGCAGAGGGTCTTGAAAAGCAGATCCCCATGAGGACACTTCAAAGAAGGGAGAAGAGCAAGTGTCACCTGCTTCACCGCATGTGCACCTACCAGAGAGATTTGGGCAAACTTCCTAGTGTTTTCCTTGTGAGCACCCCTCAGGAATTCGTGGTGTTCAGAGGTGGCTAGCTAAAGTTCAGAAATTATATTACTTTCCATTGGAAAGCCAAGTAACACATTTTCATGACTTTTTGAACCTGCCACTCTTAAAATGCTCAGCACTAAAAGCCCCTGGAAGAAATGGCTGTGAATTCAGCATCCATTCAAAAAGAAGACAGCAGCTGTTTTTATTCTGGGGCATTCACACCCTCAGCCTTGCAAAATTCCCTTAAAAGTCATCAATTAGATTCCAGTAGCTCTATCCCAATCTGTTAGTACAACCCTGGCTTTCACCTCCACCTTTAAAAGATAGAAAATACTGTGAGACTGTCTCCTACTTGTATCTTTTTTGTCTGAAACAAAATCCTCAACCCCAGGGGAAACGTCCATCTTTGTGACTGCTCAAAACAAATCAGCTTGGATTGCCGTTCACGGAGGTGTGCATTCCCGGGAAGACAGGGCCCACCAGAATGAGGAAACCAGATGGTGGGTGTCGAGCTGATTAGGGTTCTCTGATGTTTGAGGAAGTGGACATGGACGTGAGTTCCCGGCCTGGAAGCTGTGCCTATGATTTGGGGCATTCATATTCATAAGTGTCCGCAAAAGAGAATGAACAGCCAGCTGTGAACACATTGTACATGTAGAAAATGGACCACAGAGGACAATGAGCACTCTTCTGAGGCCAGAGAACTGCTCCATTCATTTGTGGGTTTTAACACAGGTCTATTATCTTTAACAGCTTCATGCTGCCATCCAATTTCAGTCCCAGTGCAATTTTCAGACCCAGTTCCCTCCAAACAGAATGATGGACTTATCAACATGTGAAATAGAATTCATTTTGTCGTGGTGGCTGGAAATGACAAACACTGAAATGATCACGAAGCCAAAAAGGAGATATTTTCTATTGTTTTCCTATAAGGCATAATTTATTCTTTTCAGTGCATTAAAGGTATGTTTTTATAGACAATACTTTTAAGAGAAAGCTATTATCTTCAGTGCTTGTATCCTGCCTGTGAGGTTTGCACCGAGCTGACAGCATGGACACTGAGTTACAAAACAAAACAAAGCAAAACCCAGGAAATACAAATTGTCTTCACGTTCCCAAAACTGCCAATCTGAAAACATTCCACCCACCCCAGGGGTTAAAAAATATTGAACCAATTAAAAAGAGGGAAGAATTATTCAGAAACAAAATTTCCTTTTGCTTTCAAACAATATAATATTGAAATTCATTCAAATAAGAAATGTATCTAACACTGGTACAGCCATCATGGGAAACAATATGGAGGATCCTCAAAAAAATTAAAAATAGAATTACCACATGACCCAGGCATCCTACTACTGGGCATATAGCCAAAGACATGCAATTAGTATGTTGAAATATCTGCACTCTGTGTTCATTGCAGCATTATTCACAATAGCCAATACATGGAATCAACTTGCATCCATCAATGGATGAATGAATTTTTAAAATCTGATAGATAGATAGATAGATAGATAGATAGATAGATAGATAGATGATAGATAGATACATAGATAGATACATACATACATACATACATAGACAGACAGACAGACAGATAGATAGATAGATAGATAGATAGATAGATAGATAGATAGATAGATAGGAATACTACTCAACCTTAAAAAGAAGGAAATCCTGTCATATGCAACAACATAGATGAACCTGGAAGACATTATGTTAAGTGAAATAAGCAGACACAGAAAGACAAATGCCGCATGATCTCACTTATATATGGAACCTAAAGAAGTGAAACTCACAGAAGCAGAAGAGTAGAAGGGCAGCTACCAGGGGCTGGAGGACTGGTGAGATGTTGGTCGAAGGACACAAAATTTCAGTTAGGCAGGATGAGTAAGTTCAAGAGATCTATTGTGGATGATGGTGACTATAGTTAATAACAATGTACTGTATACTCGAAAATTGCCAAGAAAGGAGATTTTAAGAGTTCTCACCATAAAAACTAGATGTGTGAGGTAATGTTTATGTTAACTTTCTCCTCTCCTAACTTTCTGGCAATGCAGTGTTCTTTCCCTCTTTCTTTTCTCTTTCTCTCTCTCTCTTTCTTTCCTTCTTTCTTTCTTTCTTTTTCTTTCTTTCTTTTCCTTTCTTTCTTTTTTCTTTCTTTCATTTTCTCTTTTTCACTTTCTTTCTCTTTCTTTCTTTCCCTCACTCCCTTTCTCCTTCTCTTTCTTTTTTCTTTCTTTCATTCTCTTTCCCTCCCTCCCCTTCTCCCTCCCTCCTTCTCTTTCTCTGTTTCTTTTTTCTATTTCTTTTTCTTCCTGCCTTCCTTTCTTTCTCTCTGTTTCTTTCCCTCCTTTCCTTCCTCTCTCTTTTTTCTCTTTCTCGTTTTCTTTCCTTCCCTCCCTTTCTCCCTCCCTCCTTCCTTCTCTCTTTCTCTCTTTCTCTTTCTCTTTCCTTTTCTCAATTCATCAGCTTGCCTGATGGTTACTCTCCTGAATACCTGCTTGCTGATGAGATACAGGCCAAACATTTCAATTTGGTAGGGTACCTCTCAATTATGTCCATGGGTCCCCTTGGGCACAGGTGAGTAATTGGTTCTGTCAATGCCCCACGAGGGACATGGGTGACTTTCAAGAACACAGGACAGGTCACAGGCCCAGCTCTGGGCTGGGCCATTTGCATGCCTCTCACAGCTGCTAAATGCCCATAATGCCCATAGGTAGTCAGGTTCCACCTGGTTCTTAATTGCTTGAATATAAAGATCTCTTCCACCTTAAGCAAAATTCCAAGTGCATTAGAGCCTGACTTCTACACCTCTGCCCTGAGGTTTTGTCCATGTGGCCCTGTCCACCATGCAAGGGGCTGGGATTGCTGGGGAATGGGGGATTAGAGGAGGTAGACGAGAGGTCTGATGTGTTCTCACTCAACCACCATGCTTCTCCTGTTTCCTCCTACAAGGATGAGGGAAGGGCAGAGGAGCCCCACAAGAGCAGCTCATGCTGGCCTCGCCTGACACCACCAGAGGCAGCAGGCACAGTGTCCTGGCCCACCAGTGTTTATGAGTCATCTCCCATCTTCTCCTCTCTATCCTCAAAGCATCCTCAGCCTCCTCAAAAGAAACACACACACACACACGTGTGCACACGCATGCACACACACACACACACACACACACACACATAGTGTTCCCTTTGGTGGCCAAGCCTATTGACCTGAGAGAGCCAGGAAGGGAAGGGTTGTAAATTAGTCCATGCGTTGCCACTGAGCCTGAGCTCCCCTGTAATCAAGGAAGGGCCTCCCCAGGGCAGAGGCTGAGAGGAAGAGCCTCCCCAGGGCAGAATATGAGAGCTGAGTCAGGGCTGGGGAGCAGGGAAGGTGGGGGGATCCCTTGGTGTGTTTCCCAGCCCTGACCTCAGTGCAGGAGAACTGTGCGTGGCTCCCACACCAGAAAGGAGAGACACTGGGCCAGCTGCTCCTTTGAGAATCTGCTGTATATGGAGGAGCATGATTTTTGGAATGAGCACATGGTTTTGAAACCTGAAAATTTGTGCTACGATCCTGATGCCCTTATTGCGTAAGTACAGACTATTGTCTGTGCTAGTGAGCCTCAAAGTGTGGTCTCTTGATCATGGCAGCGTTAGCATCACCTGGGAATTTATTAGAAATGCAAGTTATCAGACTCCACCCTGTGCCTACAGAGACAGAAACTCTGGGGGTGAGGCCCAGCAATGTTTGGTTTTAAGGAGATTTTCAGGTAACCGTGGTCTACCTTTAAGTTTAAGAGATTACTGGTCAATTTAAAAGTGCCTATTACAATATCGGAAATGGTAAATGCCTGGCAAATGACAGCCTCTTTTTTTTTTTTTTTTCCATTTCCCTATTCTGAAATAAAGAAGCATAGAGTTTTAAAAATTTGCTCAAACCTATAACAATTCAGTTTAATTGAAATATTTGCAGAAATGGAGGCTCTGTGTCTGACATTGTAGGGACACAAATTTAAGTGAGAGAAGACGGATTGCACTGGGCTCCGAGTGTGACACTGAGGGTCCAGACCTTTTCCTGAGCAAATAAAGACTGAAAATTATTGAAACTGCTCCCTATTAGGGTGCCAAGTCTCAAGGTCTTCTGCAGGTTACTTGTCTGGAAGCGAGGAGATCATGTGGAAGTGAGGAGATCATTTAAAAGTCAGTTTTCAGTTTTTCTACTAGCCATTTGTGTAGTCTTAGGCAAACCACTTTCTATAATCTTTATTTTATTTATTGTCATTTTAGAATGAGGTCTATAAAGGAGATGTTTTCTAGTCCTCTGCATGATGTGGTAGAACAAATCAGTTCCTGATGCCACCCAAATCAGGATCTAGAGCCCCGCTCTGTCACACTCCTTTAGCTGTTTGACCTTGGGGGAATTACTTCATGATTCTGGTGTTCAGTTTCCTCCTTTTGAAAATGAACATCATGATAACCACCCTCACACATTTGCTTTGCAGATTAAATGGTTGTATGGGAAGACACTTAAACAGCCCACATCACAGATTGCAATTGATTGGATCTGGTGGGGCTGATTTAGAAGGCAGAACACAGCAGAGGAAATCTCTCAAACTTGGCAGATATCTCGGTGGTGCTTTTGGAAGGGTGGAAATCCTGGAGGGGCAGTCGCTCTAAAGCAAGCCATTCAGCTGCCATGCAAGTCAAGCAGAGGGATTGTCCAGTGCTGGGCAGTGTGAGAGCCTTAGCCAGGAACCAGGAAACAAGAACTAGGCTCCAAGTTCATCAGGCAATTATAGGGTAAATATGAACTGAAAGTATACAGAGAACCCAGAGGCTAAGAGGGCAAAAACAAGGCCCTTGGATCTACCTCACGAGGAAATTATTTCACAACTCACCCACCTGTGGCACGAGATACCTGAAATATCAGCAGACTTGCTTGGGATTGCCCCAAAACATAGGTAGGGCTGAACCTGCCCTTAAAAAGTTTTCACTACTTTGGTCTAAAAAAGGATCGGCGTAGACAGGGAGTAGGAGCTTGGTTTCCCTGATCTTGTAGTCAATGTGAAAATCTGGGTGATGCAATTGATCATCTTTGTCAGTTATCACAGTCAAGCTTTCAGTCTGAGAAACGAAAGCTGAGAAAGCCCCATAATTTTTACCCTGGAACAATGAATTTCCCACAAAAGCCAGTACTGAATTTACCTTATGGTTCCCAACTGGCTCTTTTTACCATCCCCTATTCCCTCTGTATTTTTGGATACAGAAGAGGTTTTTTGTTTGTTTGTTTGTTTTATTTGTTCCTGTTTATTTATTACTGGCAGATGACACTCATTTTTGCCATTTCTTAAATACCTATATTTGCACCACCTACCTTAGTCAAACTTTATGTATTTTCACATGCATAGGCTTTTTCCATCTTTACCTTACTTTTTTCTAGGCTATTCTTTATTTTTAAGGTATTTGGCTCCGTTTCTTTAACATTCTGTTGGATTATTATTGTTATTGTTGTTGTTGACTTTAACTTCTGTGAGTCTCCTCTTTCTGCTTTGGCCTCCCTCCTCGTTTTATGCACGACTTTCCTCTCACAGAGACCTCTGTGGACCCCATAACAGGTGCCTCCCAGTACCAGGGAGGGCTCTGCTCACTTCTATTGTACCAGCCAGGGTGCCCGGCAGAGGTTTCTCTGGTGGTGAGGACCTTTTGTGCAGGAAGAGGCATGATGCCAAACTCGAAGCCACTGAAACACTGCCAGGCTTCAGTCCGGCTCTGCGTTTAGGACATGTTATGTTTTACTATCCTCTATATTTGGAAGAAGACATTTGCTTTCCTCTTGTTACAAGTGCTATAGCATTTTAGAAGTAAAAATAAAAGCCACAATGATAAAGAAATAACAAAGCAGACCCCCATTACCCCTGAGAAGGAAATATGAGTGTCAAATTAGGTTAAGTCCTGTACATTCTCAAGGAGGATATATGATGAGACTTTATCTTAAAGGAAATTTGAATGGCTCCTAGGGGTTGCTGTGGGTCCTGTGTTTCCCCAACCCGGGTTAGCAGTGTAGAGTGGGAATGAGGGTTCAGCAGAGACCTGTCCTCTTGCTTTTCTCGCTGAATCCTATTCCCCCAGAGGCTGTGCCTTTATCCTCAGGCAGACATTCCTCTCTTCCCTGACTCTTGTCCCCCAACCTGTAAGCCCCCAAAAGTGTCCCTCACCCACCACATTTTTTGTCACTGCTGATTAAATTCTGATGAACAAGTAGGTTTTCCTCCAGCAAGGAACTCAGGCATAAACACAAAGCTCAGGGAACACGCGCCCCATCCGGGATGCTTTGAAGTCTGCTCCCCTAGCTTTTATACTCTGTTTGCAATGCAAGAGAAAAAATTGGTTTTGCAGTGGTCTGCTTCTCAAAAAGAGTAAAGCAGGAGTTTGACACTTTTTGATGCTGGAAGACAATATATGCCTTAAATTGGAAAACATGCTCTAGATAAATTCTTATATGTTGACTAGATTTTTACTAGATGTTTACAAGTAGACTCCTACTCTGAAGAAAATTGTCATAACAGCCCTAAGAAGGAGGAAAATCACTCCTCAGAAAAGGCTGTTTCTCCCTCATCCACTTGTGCATAAGCTTGGGTACACAATGCTTACAGAGCACCTTGGCCTTGATGATCTTCGGTGATATTTTCTGGTTTTGAAACTGCCTTTGCAAAATTATGACAGACAGTGAAAGAGATCTAACTTAAATGACTCCATCTTGCTTCTAACCTCCAAGCTGTCCTTGTTCATTCCTGGGTGTAGGCTGAAATAACTTTGGGAGAAACTTAGTTTATACTTTAAACAAAGAAGGTAACAGCCCTTTTCCCAAAGCAGTCCTCCTTCTTGCCTGAGGAATAGATTGCCTTTGTAGAACTAATATTTGCCACAAGATTAGAAATTATGGTTTGGGAGTCATGCAGCTGGAGGCTGCAAGATTCTGACTCTCTCTAAATTGCTCCTAAAATCAGTGCTTCCGATATTTTGCAGACTCTGCACTTGATGGATCAGCTGGCATCATACAGATCAATAAACTGGCTCATCTAATCTTGGCCTCCAACCCATGAACTGACTCAGCCATGAAGACAGCTCCAACTCCCTATGATTTCGTCTCTGACCATCGGCACTCCTGGCTCACTGGTTTCCCCCTACCTACCCAATTATCCTTAAAAACTCTGGTCCCCTCAGAAATTATCAGAGAGACTGATTATTATTATTATTATTATTTTATTAATAATAAATATTTATTAACAATATATAAATAATGATTTATATATTATTATTATTGAATAATAATAAAACTCTGGTCTCTGGCACAGCCAGCTCTGTGTGAATTACTCTTTCTCTATTGCAATTCCCCTGTCTTGATGAATCGGCTCTGTCTAGGCAGCAGGCAAGGTGAACCCCTTGGGCAGTTACAGGTTGGCCCAAATGATGTGTTCCCACCTGGACAGATCCCAGCCATCCATTAAGACCCAGCTCAGCTGCCCACCCCTCCCCTCAGTGGAAAGTGCCTCTCCTCTGTATCACCATGGCAACCTGCATATTTTTTTTGTCCCAGCACTTACTACATTGTAGGGAAATACTTCAATAGTTTTCTCTCACATTAGCCTTTTTCCTTTCCTGGGATAGCTGTCTTGTTTATTCATATGGACAGTGTTAAACTTACCTGATTCCTATGATCCTGAAAACAGCAAAGGTGGAGAAATCCCCTGCCCTTTGTGTTCCAGGACCTAGCTGACTACAAAGAATCCCTCTTCCCATAGGACTTAGAGAAGAGGTAGAGGCCCTCTTGCTTGTCTAGGACAAGGCCAGACACAGACCCTCCAAATTTCCATTCTTTGCCTCACAAATGGTTAGCTGAACTTCTCATCCCCAGTGATCAATACCCACTGATCAGTCAGAAATGCTTGTTAACCAAATTTGTTTAAGAGTCTCTCCTTACCCCTGCCCCCCTGCCCCCGCCCGGCCCCTGAACTTAGGCCCCTACTCAGCCCCTTGCTGGCATCAGAGCTACTGTTCAATCATGCCGGTCTCTCATCCCACTTCCCACACCTGGTTCTTCTAACCTCATTGATTCCTCTCTATAAGAAAACCTGAATCAACCTAAATGCCCATCAGTGATAGACTGCACAAAGAAAATGTGGTACATATACACTGGAATACTATGCAGACATAAAAAGAACAAGATCATGTCCTTTGCAGGGACATGGATGGAACTGGAGACCATTATCCTCAGCAAACTAACACAAACAGAAAACCAAACACCATATGTTCTCACTTTTACTTGGGAGCTAAATGATGAGAACGCATGGACACATGGAGGGGAACAGCACACACTGGGGCTTATTGAAGGGTGGAGGTTGGGAGGAGGGAGAGGATCAGAAAAAAATAACAAATGGATACTAGGCTTAACACCTGGGTGATGAAATAATCTGACACCCCCATGACACAAGTTTACCTAGGTAACAAACCTACACATGTAGCCCTGAACTTGAAATAAAAGTTAAAAATAAAAGCAAACCCTTTTTGCCTCATCCTTGAGAGTTTACAGATCTTGTATTCCCAGAGTTCTCCCCATTGCAACATTTCCTGTCCTCTACTTGCTCTGATCGTTTTGAATGGTCTCTCCTTACTAATCAAGATCGGTTTTTAGTTGACAGTATATTTATTCTCACATAGTAATAAGCACTTGGTACAAATTTGAAACTGTGCTTAGTTTTGTCATTTTTGAAACTCAGTGTTTCTAATTTCCCAGACTTTTCTTTCTGTTTTATTTTTCCTGCAGGCTGCAGTTATTCTTGTACTAGTCACATCCTCTATTATTCTTGAAATCTTTATAGGACACTATAAAGATCTGTGGCCTGTAAAGATTTGTCAACAGTCACAATTCAATGACTGGGCTTTGATATGTAAGGGGGTTTTCTGGTTATAAGTACTTCTTACTATGGTGTTTACCTATTTGCCACGGGGTATGTAAAAACTTTATTAAGTTTTCAAATTTCCCCATAGTTTTGCTTATTCTTACCCTAACTGAAAGGATATTTTTGAACTTTTTTGTTTCCTACGCAATGTAATAAAAACAAAATCAGTAAATGCATACGAAAAGAAATGGAAAAAACTTTGATGGCATTAAAGATAATTCATATAGCTATTTTAAACGCTAATTCACATCGTCAAGAATAGAATCATGGGAAAACGCAAACAAAATATATGAACGAAACTAATTAAAAGTTGGTAGAGATTCTATGTATACATGAAGATGGAAGATGAAACTTTTGAGTTTAGGTGGGGCACAGTGGCTCAAGCTTGTAATCCCAGCACTTTGCAGGCCAAGGTGGGTGGATAACCAGAGGTCAGGAGTTCAAGACCAGCCTGGCCAACCTGGTGAAACACCGTCTCTACTAAAAACCTACCCAGGCATGGTGGTACATGCCTGTAATCCCAGCTACTCACTCGGGAGGCTGAGGCAGGAGAATAGCTTGAACCCAGGAGGCAGAGGTTGCAGTGAGCCGAGATCGCACCACTGCACTCCAGCCTGGGTAACAGAGAGAGACTCTGTCTTAAAAAAATTAAAAAAGAAACTTGTGAGTTTATCTTCTCTTCATTTAAAACTTCATTTACGTAAGAGTAAAGGAATGCTTTAATGCATAAACTTAGGGAACAAAGAGAAATATGAGATGATAGCAGATTAGAAGTATCAACAAATTTCGGAAGCTGGGAAGCTGATAGAAAAATAGTCACTGTCATGACAGTCCAGAGAAAGTAAGCCAGCAAAAAAGCAAGTCAATTTGCACCACAAACTCCTAGAAATGCCCAGGAGGTAGAGTCTCTCTGAAGGTAGAGACAAGCAACTAACACAACGGGAGTTCATGGAAAGGTTTAAAGGAGCAGCTCAACACCCAGATCCCACCCAGCAGAAGAGGAAGAATCTGCTGTCTGAGGGGCTAGAAAAGAGAGGCTTCAGGATGCCAAGCACAGCAAAGGTCAAGGCTAAGGAGCCAAATCGGGCTAAATGAAAGTCTACATCCTAAACTGACAAACCACCTGCTCCCTTCCCTCACTCACCCCCCAGAAAGCTGGCAGCCACTGTTTCCCTCAGTTAAGAGATTGGGGGGACTTTTCTCAGAGGATGAAGACCTACAGATACTAACACTTGGAGGCACTCCAATGCAAAGCTAGCATGCTGCCCTGCCATGCCACTATGAACCGCAAGAGTCGACAGACCCGTCGCATGCGGGCAGAACTTCCACATGGAATTTTAGTGCACCCCATCTAAGGGATGATTTGTCAGCCAGGAATCAGTGACACATGAGGAAACTTTCCAACCTAGAGAGACAAACAAGCTTACAGGAGAAGAAGAAGCAGCAGCAGCAGCAGCAGCAGCAGCTGGAGGAAATGAGAAAACATAGAAAAAGGAATTATAATTAAAATCCTCAGAGATATAATAAAAGACACTACATCTACGGGGGAAAAGCAGGATAGGATGTTATTGACAACCATAGCCAAAAGAGTACACTTAGAGAGGAAGTGTTATGCCCTATATGAAAAGCACAGAGAAGGACAAGACAATCATGTTGAGGAAATCTCCTGAAAATAGAACAAAAAGACAAATTGAAATTGGTAAAATAAGTTTTTTTTTTTTAATTGGGAAGGCAATGCCAGAAAATTAAACATTCAAATAACAAAAGTAAAAAATAATAATAATAATAAAGCCCAGAGAAAATGGAGGAGGGAATTTAACAAAGAAATAAAGTAAGAAAAGCCTCTGGATGGAAGAACATGATTTTTCAGACTGAATGGGCTCCTAGAGTGCTCAACTGAGTAAATAAAAAAGACCCAGACCAAACACAGCAATAGGAATTACAGAACACCAGGAAATGTTTCCTGGGAAAGGCTCCAGAAAAAAACAGATTAACATTCCCTGTGAAGGACCAAGGATTAAAATATCATTGGACTTAATGACAATATTGGAAGCTTAACAAAAATGAAGAAATGCCTCCAAAATTCTGAAGGAAAGCAATTTCCAACCTACAAATTTGATACCAAACTTAGCGTGAGGACACCATACAATGTTTTCCTTTTTCTTTTTTTGAGACAGGATCTTGTTCTGGATCCTGGCTGGAGTTCAGTGGCATAATTATATCTCACTGCAGCCTCCAACTCCTGGGCTCAAGTGATCCTCCCACTTCAACCTCTTGAGTAGCTACAGGAACTTGCCACCATGCCTAGCTAATTTTTTTTTTTTTTTTTTAGAGGGGTTGCCCAGGCTGGTCTTGAACTCCCAGGCTCAAGCAATCCTCCTGGCTCAGCACCCCACAGTGCTGGGATTACAGGCACAAGACACCAGGCCCAGTCCACACCATACAATGTTTTTCAACCTGCGGTGTATCTCAAGACAAATCAAGAAAGAAGATGCCATGGGATCCAGAAAATAGCAGAAACAACATAGAGGAGAAACAAACCAAAAGGGATTCCAAAAAGGATGAAGAAGAGAAGTGATGTATATCTGTACAGCAGGCCTGGTGGATTTGAATGACTGTAAAAGGAGAGACTTCTCTAACTAAAGATATTAGTCAATGTGTGTGAACAAACTGAGAGAAGATTCAGTCCCATCACTGCTGAAGGTGAATTAATCTTAAGTGCACACACACTGTTCCCTTATATTGGAAGGCCGGGTAAAGAGTAAGAAGACCTCCAGCCTGCAGCCCATGCTATCCAAAAGGGGCATGTATTTTCTAATGTCCCCCATTAGAAAATACAACAATAATTTCTTTCTCCTCTTTTCTTTTAGCTGGGGTCCCACACTCTTATTTGGGGTTCTTTCTAAATTTTCTGCCAAGTGTCACTTTCCAACTATTTCCTGGACTTGCACAAGAACCCTCATGGTAAAGTGCCTTTCTTTACCATGAGGGTTCTTGCACAAGTCTGTGGACATCGTAACAACAGCTGCTCCTTGGTCAGTCTTCAGCCTTGGAGTCCAGCCTTGGAGATGGTACACACAGAAGCACCATCTGGCTTTGCAAGAAGTAACCACGAAGGGGAATTGGGATCACCCGGGAGGGAAATTTGGGGTCCTGGGTTTCAAAAGCAATGTCTAGAAAGTTAGAGCGGTACAAGCTGCAGGTGGGCACATCTCCCTCCCTCCCCACCATGGGTTTCTTGCTGCATGGAGAAAGCTGAGGCTAGGAGAAAGCTGAGGCTAGGAGAAAGCTAAAGGAAACCCTCTAAACTTTAGAGTCTAAAGCTCATGGCAAGGACAAGGGGTCTTTGTCCCCCAGATCAATAGGCAGTACTGGATGCGTAGAACATTCAAGAAATTCTTGTTAAAGCAATTACTAACTGAAGGGATGGCAAAATGTTATATAGGGAAGGGAAAGTCATCATAGGTTTTTACTTAAAGGAACATTCAAAATGTGATCAGCTTTTTAATATGACTAACTATAAATAATATTCATATAGTGATCATAATATAAATGACAAATATTGATTTAGCTTCAAATTGTGATTTAACTATTTGTTTTTGTTTCTTTTATTGATACATAATAGATGTACTTTTTTAGGTACATATGCCAATTTGATACATTCATATAATAAAATCAAGGTAATTGGGGCATCCAACACCTTAAATATCTCTCTTTTCTTTATGCTAGGAAGATTTGAATTATTATCTTCCAGCTATTTCAAAATGTCCAGTTCAGATGGCCAAATAGGAACAGCTCCAGCCTCCATGACACGAGAACTACATGATAAATGCACAAGCTTCAGTAACTAACTTGATCAACTGGAAGAAAGAGTATCACTGATTGAAGGTCAAATGAATGAAATGAAGCAAGAAGAGAAGTGTAGAGAAAAAAGAGTAAAAAGAAATGAACAAAGCCTCCAAGAAATATGGGATCATGTGCAAAGACCAAATCTACGTCTGATCGGTGTGCCTGAAAGTGACAGGCAAAATGGAACCAAGTAGGAAAACACTCTGCAGGATATCATCCAGGAGAACTTCCCTAACCTAGTAAGGCAGGCCAACATTCAAATTCAGGAAATACAGAGAATCCCACAAAGATACTCCTCGAGAAGAGCAACTCCAAGACACATAATTGTCAGATTCACCAAAGTTGAAATGAAGGAAAAAATGTTAAGGGCAGCCAGAGAGAAAGGTCGGGTTATCCACAAAGGGAAGCCCATCAGACTAACAGCAGATCCCTCGGCAGAAAATCTCCAAACCAGAAGAGAGTAGGGGCCAATATTCAACATTCTTAAAGAAAAGAATTTTCATCCCAAAATTTCAACCCAGCCAAACTAAGTTTCATAAGTGAAGGAGAAATAAAACCCTTTACAGACACGCAAATGCTTAGAGATTTTGTCACCACCAGGCCTGCCCCACAAGAGATCCTGAAGGAAGCACTAAACATGGAAAGGAACAACAGGTACCAGTCATTGCAAAAACATGTCAAAATGTAAAGTCCATCTATTCTAGGAAGAAACTGCATCAACTAACGAGCAAAATAACCAACTAATATAATAATGACAGGATCAAGTTCACACATAACAATATTAACCTTAAATGTAAGCAGACTAAATGGTCCAATTAAAAGACACAGACTGGCAAATTGGATAAAGAGTCAAGACCCATCAGTTTGCTGTATTCAGGAGACCCATCTCACATGCAGAGACACACAGAGGCTCAAAATAAAGGAATGGAGGAAGATCTACCAAGCAAATGGAAAACAAAAAAGAGCAGGGATTGCAATCCTAGTCTCTGATAAAACAGACTTTAAATCATCAAAGATCAAAAGAGACAAAGAAGGCCATTACATAATGGTAAAGGGATCAATTCATCAGGAAGAACTAACTATCCTAAATATATATGCACCCAATACAGGAGCACCCAGATTCATAAAGCAAGTCCTTAGAGACTTACAAAGAGACTCAGACTCCCATACCATAATAATGGGAGACTTTAACACCCCACTGTCAACAGTAGGGGTGTTAGTAGTAGATCTACTACTGTTAGTAGTAGATCAATGAGACAGAAAGTTAACAAGGATATCCAGGAATTGAACTCAACTCTATGCCAAGTGGACCTAATAGACATCTACAGAACTCTCCACCCCAAATCAACAGAATATACATTCCACTCAGCACCACATCGCACTTATTCCAAAATCGACCACATAGTTGGAAGTAAAGCACTCCTCAGCAAATGTACAAGAACAGAAATTATAACTAACTCAGACCACAGTGCAATCAAACTAGAACTCAGGACTAAGAAACTCAATCAAAACCACTCAACTACATGGAAACTGAACAACCTGCTCCTGAATGACTACTGGGTACATAACAAAATCAAGACAGAAATAAAGATGTTCTTTGAAACCAATGAGAACAAAGATACAACATACCAGAATCTCTGGGACACATTTAAAGCAGTGTGTAGAGGGAAATTTATAGCACTAAATGCCCACAAAAGAAAGCAGGAAAGATCTAAAATTGACACCCTAGCGTCACAATTAAAAGAACTAGAGAAGCAAGAGCAAACACATTTGAAAGCTAGCTGAAGGCAAGAAATAACTAAGATCAGAGCAGAACTGAAGGAGATAGAGACACAAAAAACCCTCCAAAAAATCAATGAATCCAGGAGCTGGTTTTTTAAAAAGATCAACAAAATAGATAGACCACTAGCAAGACTAATAAACAAGAAAAGAGAGAAGAATCAAATAGACGCAATAAAAAATGATAAAGGGGATATCACCACCAACTCCACAGAAATACAAACTACCATCAGAGAATACTATAAACACCTCTACGCAAATAAACTAGAAAACCTATAAGAAATGGATAATTTCCTGGACACTTACACTCTCCCAAGACGAAACGAGGAAGAAGTTGAATCCCTGAATAGACCAATAACAGGCTCTGAAATTGAGGCAATAATTAAGAGCCTACCAACCAAGAAAAGTCCAGGATCAGACGGATTCACAGCCGAATTCTACCAGAGGTACAAGGAGGAGTTGGTACCATTCCTTCTGAAACTATTCCAATCAGTAGAAAAAGAGGGAATTCTCCCTAACTCATTTTATCAGGCCAACATCATCCTGATACCAAAGTTTGGCAGAGACACAACAAAAAAAGAGAATTTTAGACCAATATCCCTGATGAGCATCGATGCAAAAATCCTCAATATCATACTGGCAAACCGAATTCAGCAGCACATCAAAAAGCCTATCCACCATGATCAAGTGGGTTTCATCCCTGGGATGCAAGGCTGGTTCAACATATGCAAATCAATAAATGTAATCCAGCATATAAACAGAACCAAAGACAAAAACCACATGATTATCTCAACAGATGCACAAAAGGCCTTTGACAAAATTCAACAGCCCTTCATGCTAAAAACTCTCAATAAATTTGATTTTGATGGAACGTATCTCAAAATAAGAGTTATTTATGACAAACCCACAGCCAATATCATACTGAATGGGCAAAACTGGAAGCATTCCCTTTGAAAACTGACACAAGACAGGGATGCCCTCTCTCACCACTCCTATTCAACATAGTGTTGGAAGTTCTGGCTAGGGCAATTAGGCAAGAGAAAGAAATAAAGGGTATTCAGTTAGGAAAAGAAGAAGTCAAATTGTCCCTGTTTACAGATGACATGATTGTATATTTAGAAAACCCCATCATCTCAGCCCAAAATCTCCTTCAGCTGATAAGCAACTTCTGCAGTCTCAAGATACAAAATCAATGTGCAAAAATCACAAGCATTCCTCTACACCAGTAGCAGACAAACAAAGAGACAAATCATGAATGAACTCCCATTCACAATAGCTTCAAAGAGAATAAAATACCTAGGAATCCAACTTACAAGGGATGTAAAGGAACTCTTCAAAGAGAACTACAAACCACTGCTCAGTGAAATAAAAGAGGACACAAACAAATGGAAGAACACACCATGCTCATGGACAGGAACAATCAATATTGTGAAAATGGCCTTACTGCCCAAAGTAATTTATAGAGTCAATGCCATCCCCATTAAGCTACCGTGAATTTCTTCACAGAATTGGAAAAAAATACTTTAAAGTTCATATGGAACCAAAAAAGAGCCCTCATTGCCAAGACAATCCTAAGTCAAAAGAACAAAGCTGGAGGCATCACACTGCCTGACTTCAAACTATACTACAGGGCTACAGTAACCAAAACAGCATGGTACTGGTACCAAAACAGAGATGTAGACCAATGGTACAGAACAGAGTCCTCAGAAATAATACCACACATCTACAGCCATCTGATCTTTGACAAACCTGACAAAAACAAGAAATGGGGAAAGGATTCCCTATTTAATAAATGGTGCTGGAAAAATTGGCTAGCCATAAGTAGAAAGCTGAAACTGGATCCTTTCCTTACTCCTTATACGAAAATTAATTCAAGATAGATTTGAGACTTAAATGTTAGACCTAAAACCATAAAAACCCCAGAAGAAAACCTAGGTAATGCCATTGAGGACATAGGCATGGGCAAGGACTTCATGTATAAAACACCAAAAGCAACAGCAACAAAAGTCGAAATTGACAAATGGTATCTAATTAAACTAAAGAGCTTCTGCACAGTAAAATAAACTACCATCAGAGCGAACAGGAAACCTACAGAATGGGAGAAAATTTTTGCAATCTACTCATCTGACAAAGGGCTAATATCCAGAACCTACAAAGAACTCAAACAAATTTACAAGAAAAAAACAAACAACCCCATCAAAAAGTAGGCAAAGGATATGAACAGACACTTCTCAAAAGAAGACATTCATACAGCCAACAGACACATGAAAAAAAGCTCATCATCACTGGCCATCAGAGAAATGCAAATCAAAACCACAATGAGATACCATCTCACACCAGTTAAAATGGCAATCATTAACAAATCAGGAAACAACAGGTGCTAGAGACGATGTGGAGAAATAGGAACACTTTTACACTGTTGGTGGGACTGTAAACTAGTTCAACCATTGTGGAAAACAGTGTGGCGATTCCTCAAGGATCTAGAACTAGAAATACCATTTGACCCAGCCATCCCATTACTGGGTATATACCCAAAGGATTATAAGTCATGCTGCTATAAAGACACATGTTTTTGCGGTATGTTTATTGCGGCACTATTCACAATAGCAAAGACTTGGAATCAACCCAAATGTCCATCAGTGACAGACTGGATTAAGAAAATGTGGCACATATACACCATGGAATACTATGCAGCCTTAAAAAAGGATGAGTTTGTGTCCTTTGTAGGGACATGGATGCAGCTGGAAACCATCATTCTCAGCAAACTATTGCATGAAAAGAAAACCAGACACCACATGTTCTCACTCATATGTGGGAACTGAACAGTGAGTTCATTTGGGCACAGGAAGGGGAATATCACACACCAGGGCCTATTGTGGGGAGAGGGGAGAGGAGAGGCATAGCATTAGGAGATATACCTAATGTAAATGACGAGTTAATGGGTGCAGCACACCAACATGGCACATGCATACATATGTAACAAACCTGCACGTTGTGCACATGTACCCTAGAACTTAAAGTAAAACAATAGTAATAATAATAATAGTAATAAAAGAAGTGTCCAATTGATTAATGTTAGCTCTAGACACCCTGTTGATCTATTGAACACCAGGTTGATGTAACTCTTTGGAAAGGCTGGAAAGAGGGGAAATTTATCTTCAAGGTGGGATCAAACTTTCATAGTAGGATTACTAAGTAATAGCTAAACTAAAATAATAAATAGCAGTATGGGCATGCTATTTCAAAATACACAAGTAAATGCTAGAAGATACAGTTAGGCCAGTTAAAATTATTTGCCCGTGAGCAAGGAGATGAGAGAGAGAGAGAGAGAGATGAGGAGGGGTAGGAAGATGCTGCCTACTCTCTAAAGGTTTTTATGTTATTTGACTTTCAAAATGACTTACATTATTATCTTGATAAAAATCAAATTAAAAGAAAGAAGATTATTAGGGAAAGTGAGAAAAAAACAGAAAATATAGAAATGTTAAAGAGAGGAAGAAACTAAATGCAAATAAAGATAAGATAAAAGTACAAGAATGCAGAGGTCTAACTTGCAGACACAATAATAAAAATTCCATTTTAGACAGTGTGCCATTCCGCAAAGCTTCTGTGGGTTGTCTTTCATAATTTTATTGCCTTAATTTATTCTCCACAACATCCTTCTGAGTTAGTCTGTTGGTAACATTTTTCAAATGTCCAATGTAAATAGAGTGCAGGACGAAGATAGAGGGGAGTTAATAACAAAAGACAAATCTTTGTTTCCAGGAGACTTCCCTCCTGCTGAGAGACAACCAACGTAAATGGGAAAACATGAAAACACAGATGAGAGAAATCTAGGGCGGAGGAGAAATGAACATGCATGCTAGAGAGATTCTAAGGCATCTGGGAATTTTCTGTCTGGAGCAGACTTTGTGGAAGTAATTGATTTGTATGATGCTTTAAATGAAGAAACAAATGACAGTACTTTGATAAGGATAAGGGAAGTGATTTAAAAAAAAAAAAAAGACTTGCCAAGGCAAGGTGAAAGGGGACAGCTGGCAATGTATGCTAAGGGGTTAGGGCAGTCTGCCCACCTTAACCCAGCTGTAGCTGGCTCATGTGAATCCTGCCAATTCTGTGTGTACAGGTTGATCCTCACCTTTCAATTCAGGTTCAAGTTCCACCTAAGCCACAAAACATACTCCATTAGAAAATACAACAATAATTTCTCTCTCCTCTTTTCCTTTAGCTGGGATCCCACATTCTTATCTTGGGTTCTTTCTAAATTTTCTGCCTTGTGTCCCTATCCAGCTATTCTCTGGACCAGAAGGCAGCAAAAGCATGGCCTGCGACACTGAATTTGAGTTGGAATCCTTGCTTCACCCATTTACTACAGCTATGGTCTCTGGCAAGTTCATGAAACTCCCAGAGCCTTTCCCCTACTTACAAATTAGGCATAACAACTGCCTAACTTACAGTGTACTTAGATGAAAGGAAGATAACAGGTAAAATGCACTTGGCAAAGAGTAGGCATGCGAAAACATGGTAGCTGCTGTGATTACAAATATTATTTATGTAAATATTTCTTTAATTAAACAATGCCTGTCTTTAGAGTAGGGATGTTTACTTTTTCCCTCCTCAGTGTCCTGATTCCAGGCACATGGTGGATATTATTGAATCCTTATAGATTGATCAAGCCAGAGAAGGCCACTGCACAGTCTGTTTCATAGAGAAGGAGAAATCCATGCTACTAATAATGTAACAGGTCCTAAATGTTGATAGGTGGGGGTAAGCCACTGAGTCTAATCCTGACACAGGTATGAGGACACTTAGGTGTAGGTTCAGTGGCCTTGTGACACCTCTTTAAATGAGGAAGAGAAAAATGTATTTGAACATATCTGAAAAACATTTACTTTCAATGTGCACACAGGAATCAAATCATATGAAAAAATTGAAACTTTTAAGTCATAGTTGACATTTGAACTAGAATCTCTGATTTAATTCAGCAAATATTGAGGGCCAACTAAATGTAATGATCTGAGCTAGTGATGGGAAAGTAGATAATATGTAGACGTTGCCTTTAAAGCACCTATTTAGAAGAGAAAATATTTATATTCAAATAACAGTACTAAAAGTAATTTGAAATTTCTTGTTCACTATTTTATCCATAATAAGTAGAAATATAAAATGAGATTCTGGATTGTAAACAATAGAGCATTATCATGACGATCCGAACACTAATATGTCAATATCTATAGGTGTTTATGCTCAACACCAAAGACACTTTAAATTACTAGAATTTAAAATCATTTAGATTACTTCAAGATAAAATGTACAGCAATATATATGTAAACAACACTTTTTTTCACTAAAGTGAGAACATTTGCCCTATTCTTAAAGGATTCACTTTGAATTATCTCATGCTGTCTACATTTCTTAATGGTTTCATGTACGCAGACATATATGGCCGGATATATTCATATGTGTGAATTTTCTTTGCTTCCAGCATAAAGAGATCTACTTTAGCTCACTCTTAACGATAGCCTGAATATTGTATCATGAGAGTTGTCAAATTGAAAGTACTTTAACTGAACTGAACCATATTTTTAGGGTCTTCGAGAATTAAAAGATAAAATAAGCATTTTTCTGGCTACATTTATAATGTGGAATGAAATCCTCCTAAATCATCAGAAGAAAATGTCTTTGAAAGTATCTGAATGTTAAGTCTATTTCATATAGAACATCAGATTTGGAATTATTGACCTCAATTCTTCTTTTGTTCTCCTTCACTTCAATAAATATAGATTATAGTACTTATTTATGTCAGATGATCTGCTTCATGACATAAAGTATACAAAAACTAAGAAGATTTGGTTTGTGGTACATTGTTTAATGGTCACAAATTCCTCCCATCTCAGGTGACATCTTCCTCTGTACTGCGATTATGCTGCACCTCCTACCCAGAGGTAGAAGCTTCTTGCACCTCTTCAAACCAAGCTGGTTGTGTAGCTTTCTTTGACAAATAGAATGTGGTACAAGGAATCTGTGAGTTCCAGAGTCCACTTCAAGAGACCTCACAACTTTTGCCCTTTCTCTCTTGGAACTCTGTGGCCACTATACTGTATAGAAGTCCAAGATCAAAGACTACCTGAAGCTCTCCATCTCTTGCACCTAAGCTCAACTAACAGCTGACCCTACACCTGAATGCAGTTGAATGAGTGAACCCACCCAAAATCAGGAAAGAACCAGGCACTCAAGTTACATAATCATGAGAAATAATAAATCACTGTTATTTTAAGCCACTAAGCTTTGATATAGCTTGCTATTCAAAAGTATACAACAGACCCAAATTGATACCTTTGTTGTAACAAAGACTTAAAACATATGACATTGGTTTTAGTTCTGTGTTGCAGGTGAAGGCTGAAAGGCAGTGAAAAGACTATTAGTAAAAGCTGGAAAAGCAGTAAGGAGATCTCTATGGGCTGGGGAAATCTCTAAGACTGGGGAAAGGCAGCTCGTGTTATGAAATGGTGGTACATTTGCAAGAGTGTTTTCTGAGATAATGTAGAGCATGGACAGTGCACCTAATAAACTTGTGGATCTAGCAGAAAGTGGAAAACATTATTTGGCACATTTTTCTAGGTATGATAAATTATGTCAGGGACAGATGAACTATAAAGAAGAAATTCTTCAGTTTTTTAATATACTTTAGAGGAGGGATATAAGGCCAGGATTTGTTGGGTTGGAAAATAAAACTCTTTCATATACTCAGTTTCTCCTGCTAGCAAACAATTATCGATGTACAAGAGGGTCTTAACACAAACATCAAATCACAGCTATGGTTTCTGGACTTTGTTAAAACTTCAGAAAGGTTTTAGATGGTGCCCAGTAGATGCTATCAGCTAGATAAAAGAACATCTGAGAAACTCAAGGTGTTGTCACACAGCAGCTATCCACCTAAAATACAGAGAAGTCTATCTCAAAACAAGAATAGATGTGGTTTATGGTGCACGGCATGAACAATGAGAAGACTCAGGAAATTCACAATGTTTTTAAGAGAGTCACAACGACAAAAACACTAATAGCTTAGACCAAAACAGACTGCTAGTCCAAAAAGCAAAGAGCCCTCTGGACCTTCAATGTTCTATAGAACACTACTCAGCTGGAAACATAGGTTATTTCTCTTAAAGCTTATTGAGGTATAATTGACAAATAAAGTTGTACATATCAAAGGTATATAGATGATAATTTTATATATGTATACATTGTGAAATGATTACCACAATCAAGTTACCTAACACATTCATATCCTCACATAGTTACTCTGTGTGTGTGTGTGTGTGTGTGTGTGTGTGTGTGTGTACAAAGGTTATTTCTTAAGGAAAAGAAAAGATGTCTCAGAGGGGAGAACCAGGAGCCCAGAGGGCAGAGCAAATTGCCAAGGAGAATAATAAACCAGGAAACCACTTCAAAAATGCAGAAATAAGCTCCTATCAAAGAACATTTTCTGTCCCTAAAGTAGGCAATATGGCCCAGCTGGACTTCAAAATTGTTGAGAGCTAGGAGCTGCTATGTGCTTCCTGTTCTTCCTTATTTTCAGCAGAAAGGCCTATTGCAATTATCCATGCCATGGTATGCTGGGTGTATGGGCAGATGCCTTGACATTTTAGTCTACAGATCTCTAGATCAAGAATTACTGTTCTCTGCTTATACACTGTTGGTGGGAGTGTAAATTAATTCAGCCATTGTGGAAGACAGGGTGGCAATTTCTCAAAGACCTAGAGGCAGAAATACCATTCAACCCAGCAATACCTGTTCCTCATCTCCATCTGAGACCACCTCAGCCTGGAACTTATTCTTCATATCACTATCAACATTTTTGTCAAAGCCATTCAACAAATCTCTAGGAGGTTCCAAACTTTCTCACATTTTCCTGTATTCTTCTGAGCCCGCCAAACCGTTCCAACCTCTGTGTGTTACTCAGTTCCAAAGTCACTTTCACATTTTTTGGTATCTTTTTAGCAACACCCAGCTCCTGGTACCAATTTACTGTATTAGTTCATTTTCATGCTGCTAATAAAGACATAACAAAGACTGGGAAGAAAAAGAGGTTTAATTGGACTTACAGTTCCACATGTCTGGGGAGGCCTCAGAACCACGGTGGGAGGTGAAAGGCACTTCTTACAGTGTGGCAGCAAGAGAAAATGAGAAGGATGCAAAAGCAGAAACCCCTGATAAAACCATCCAATCTCATAAGACTTATTCACTACTATGAGAAAAGTATAGGGGAAACTGCCCCCATGATTCAAATTGTCTCCCACCAGGTCCCTCCCACAAAATATGGGAATTATGGCAGCACAATTCAAGAAAAGATTTGGGTGGGGACACAGAGCCAAACCACATGAATACCCAAAGTAATATAAATCATTATACTATAAAGAAACATGCACATATATGTTCATTGAAGCACTATTCAGAATAGCAAAGAAATAGAATCAACCTAAATGCCAATGAATGATAGACTGGATGAAAGAAAATGTGGTACATTTACACTGTGGAATACTATGCAGCCATAAAAAAAAAGAATGAGATCATGTGCTTTGCAGGGACACACATAGAGCTGGAGGTCATTATCCTTAGCAAACTAACACAAGGACAAAAAACCAAATACTGCATGTTCTGACTTATAAGTGGGAGCTAAATTATGAGAACACATAGATACACAGAGGGAACAACACACACTAGGGCCTGTTGGAGAGTGGAGCGCAGAAGGAGGGAGAGGGCCAGGAAAAATAACTAACGGGTATGAGGCTTAATGCATGGGTGATGAAATAATCTGTACAACAAACCCCCATGACACAAGCTTACCTGTGTAACAAATCTGCACTTGTAACCCTGCACTTAACATAAAAGTTGAAAAAAAAAAGTTACTACTCTCAAGACACTGCACCAGAGAAGCCTTGTCCACTTCTGGATCTGAGGCAAAACATGGCCTTTGATCTTGACACTGAAAACTGAGGTGAGAGTTTTGGTGGAATGTGACTATATTTTGCATATGAGAGAAGTGTGAATTACTGGGGCACAGGATAGATCTTGAAACTGTAAAAGACCCAGCAATTTCTTTCAACCTATATGTTCCTTTTCAATGTTACTTTGCAATTCCTCCCTCAAGAGGTGGAATGGACTTTCTTAACCCTTGTATTTGGACAGGTCTTGTGATGTGCTTTGGTCAACACGATGGAGCAGGATTAACACTACAGGACCTGTGACCTCAAGAGGCCTCAAAACTTCTGCTTTTGTCCTCTTGAAGAACTGTCCTGAGAATCCAACCCTAAAGAAACCTGCACTGAAAGAAACCTGGCCATCCCACCTATTCCAGCTGAGCTCAGTACTTAAATGACACTCTCCCTGCTCACAAATAAATGCATCACACGAGTGGGCTTCCAAAAAAAGCCACCTAGTCAACACACAGAATCATAAGAAATAGGAAAGGTAAGAAATAATATTTAGCAATGCATAGCTGAGACAATTTGTTCCTTAGGTGCCTATAAAGTATTAGGAGAGAGAAAACACACACACTTTCTTAAGGATACATTTAAGGATGATTGCGCTGAGTATCACAAGAGACATAGCAGTAAAATTTGGGAGGTAAAAAGTAAGGGAGACTCAATTTTGTTTGGAAAGACTGGTGAATATCTATATTGAAGATAATTTTTAACTGAATCTTGAAAAGTGTTTTAGTTAAAGGAAGAACAAGCAGAAATCTTCAGTTTTCTTGGAGTAATTTATTAATTAATTGATTAATTGAGATGAGAAAAGTACTACTTCCAAAAACAGCAAGAGGAGGCTGAGGAAGATGCGAAGAATCATTCTAACCTATCAATAGTCCATTCCTGTTTCCAGAAAGTAAGAGCTGCCCTATCTTCCCATTTCAGTTAACAGTAAACTTCTCTATCTTCATTACTTAATAAGAGAAAGTGAGTAAAACGCTCTTTGGGTGAGCTGCTAGAATTTTGACACCACCGATGGCACTGGAAATCCCTAAGGTTTACTACTTAAGCAAACTCTAGGCACCCAAAGCAAACACACAGATGCAGTTGTGCAGGAGAGAGATGACATTCCAGTTACTCATTATTCCGTCTTTCATCCCTCATGTGAGGCTCAGAATCTTTGGAAGGATGACACCAATTTATAGCCAATGTTCACTTTCCCTTTCTTATATCTATCAGGACTTGAAGGAACTTGCCAAGGATCCACTTCAGTCTCCAAAGAGATCTACCATATTTCCATTCTACATGCCTGTAATGAATACTAGAGAAGAACACATCTATTTCTGTAAATATGGGCAAACAGAAAATAAATCCTTGTATATTTACTCATACTGAATAATCTAATCATTCATCCAATACATATTTAATGAGCACCTACTATGTGCCAGGGGATGTTTAGGGTACTTGGATATATCAGGGAACAGAACATACAAAGAACTCTATTCTGGGAATTTATTTTCTAGTGGAGCTAGGGTACAGGTGAAAAAAGTATGACCATAATAAATAGGTTAAACAAACAACTAAATATATAATGTTTTAGAAACTGATAGATATATGGAAAAGAAAAAATAGAATCAGGGAATCTGGAGTACGAGTAGGAAGAGGGATTTCAATGCTAACTTGAGTGGTCAAGGTAAGTCTCATTGAGAATATGACAGCAGAGCAAAAACTTGAAGGAGAGAGGATTGAAGATATTTCTCCCTCTAAAGTAGATTTCTTATAAGAAATAAGAGAAAATACTTGAAAACAAAATGAAATTTTCTCATTTGTCACTTCTGAAATAATCCCAGAGGATATGGCATTTCTGGAACTTTACGAAGCTGATGTGAAGAGGGTCACCCTGGTAGGAGGAACTGCATGGATCTGTATAGCACTACCGCTGAACAACAGTAATAAGAGAGTCATCAACCGAAGCAATATGGGAAATGTTGCCTGAAACAAAGAAATGCTTTAGGTAGAGAATGTAGAGTTTGCATTATGTTCCAAGAAAACAAAATGTCAGAATAACAACCATTCCCACGCATATGCAGTGGGAATTTTTCAGGATCTGAAAAGAAAAAGAGGAAGAAGAAGAATAGGAGAGAATCTTACAGGCATTCAGAAGAAAAAAAAATCAGGTCACCCAGAAAAAAAAAAAAAAAATCCACATCAAAATCAGGTTGTTCTCAGCCTCCTCAGCAAGTGAAAGTGCTGGGAGGCAAGGTAGCAAACCACCACAGAACTTCTATGGATAAAGCCTGAGAGCCTATGCCCCATCAGCTCACCCTTCACGTGGGAAAACAACACAGGCAGGTCCTCAGCTACTGAAGCACGCAGAATTCTCCTGCCAAGGCAAGCTTCCTCAATAAGTCACTGAAAAATCTGCACCGGAACAATGAAAAACACATCAAAACATTTCCAGAATGGGAAAATCTTGGTGGAAAAACAGACATCGAGCAGAAAAATGAATCACATGCAGAGATGAGTTTAAATGTTTGTTTTAAGCATGCTTTAGATGGTTATAAAATTGATTACAATAGGTTTTTTTAAGTGAATGAAATGATCGCTTTATTTTTAAGTTAATAGAAAACAAATGATGGCATCAATAACACAGAGTAAGTAAAGGAAAAACTAGTATAAAGGGAAACAGTCTCACACTTCTTATCTTCTACAAGAGATGGGGCTATGGTCTGAGGTTTGTGTTCCCCAGCCCCCAAATTCAAAAGTTGAAATTCTAACCCCCAAGGTGATGGAATTAGGAGATGGAGCCTTTGGAAAGGGATTAGCTCATGAGGGCTCTAGGGCGATCAGTGCCCTTATAAAAGAGGCCCTAGAGAGCTTGTTTTCTCCTACTAGCATATGAGGACACAGTTAGAAGGTACCATCTATGAACGAGGAAACAGGCCCTCACCTGACACTGAATCTGTCAGTACCTTGATCTTGGACTTCCCAGCCTCCAGAACTGTGAAATACATTTCTGTTGTTTAGATGCTAGTTTATGGTATTTTGTAATAGAAGCCCAAATGAACAAAGACAAATGGTTTTAAAACTACTAATTTTTTATTTACTGTAAGAGTTAATTTAGTACAGATCTAGGATTGTCTTTGAAAAATCTAAGTCAACCAGTATTGCCACTGAAAGCACAAAGCTTATCTTTTATTTTTTAAAAAAAACTTATCTTTTAGAATATTGCCAGAAAAATAGCAAATAAAAATAAAATGTATACAGCAAAAATGAACAAACAAAAAAGCACATAAATAGCAAAAAGAAAAAATCTTTAAACAGTAACATCATCCACAACAATTATAACTTATAAGAAATGTGTATAAAACAAAATACAGAAAAGCTTAAAACAATTAAAGTGATCAAAGGCAGAGCAGATAACTCTAAAAAAAGAGCTCTATGTAGAGACAGAATTTTAATATCTGATAAGTCATAATCATTATAAGGATAAATGGTATAATTTTATATGGATAGAAACTATAATAAATGCTGAATACATAAAGAATAATATAGTACTTAAGGAAGCAAACCTACAGAGAGATTGATAAAAACGCAATTACATTAAAAGAATTTGACACACTGTTATCAGCTTATGACAGACCATATACAAAAATAATTAAAGGCATAACTTTTTGATTAAGATAGAGAACAAATTTATCAACATTTCAGACGATGTGATTGTATGTTTGAGACTCAAGAAAATGAGAGATATAAGGTGAATAAATACAAGGTAAATATGCAAAAATACATTCATTTTCATATATTAGAAATCCTGCTTAAGGTGGCAGGATAAGCTAATGCAATAAAGCATTAATCTTTCCCCAACCAAACAGAAATGTAGAATAAATATATATTTAAACGGGTTAATTTATAACTGGAGTCAAAACTAAGAAATCTCCAGGAGTCATAAATAAGCAGGACTCATCAGAGGAATGAGGATCTTGAAGCATCGTGGAGCAAATTAACTAGATCTACCTCTCAGGGGTTAGGGCTTTAACACTTCCATAGTGATGAGATGGAAGTCAAGGCCTTGGAGCTGAAACTAAAACTGGTCTCCGCACATAAAATGAGGAGCTGGAAGTGAGGAATCCTAGTTGTAACAGGAGTGAAGAGAACATTGCCTTCCTGTCTTTGGGCATGACACAGAATGGGGCTTTCATCTAGGTCCATGTGGGGAATAATGAGCCAAAACCAAAAATTAATCCTTAACCTCCCCTAATTGGTTCAATGCCCAATATCTGGTATAGAAATCCTTGCAAGAAGAAGCAGTATAAAAATGGGTACAAAATTAGTGAGGCCACAGAAAGGTTATAGGGCTGCTCTAACAGCAGAGGACTCACTTAGAGACTCTGTAGATCATTCCCACCACAATGGGCTCATAACAAAAACCACAACCAGCATGACAAAATTCAATGCCATAGTAGAGTCAACGACCAAAAGAGATAGAGAAATTACATCCAGGACTATAGCTAATTGAATAATCTGGAAGAAAATTTAAAATACGTATGTTTAAGATATTCAAAGATAAAAAATCGAATATTTTAGGTACAAATAAAACATGAAAAATAGATTTAAAATATTCAAATAGAAATTATAAGAATAAAAACTATAGACATTGAATTAAAAACAGATGAGACTTAGGTCAGGTACAGGTACTCATGCCTGTAATTCCAGCTCTTTAGGAGGCCAAATCAGAAGGATCTTTAGAGCCCAGGGCTTCAAGTCCAGCCTAAGCAACATAACAAGACCCCCATCATCTCTTAAAACAAACAAACGAACAAAAAGGACCAGATGTGGCTTAAAAGAAAATTAGGGAACTGGAGTGCAGAACTGGGACAGAATGAAGAGGAGATGAAGAGGTTTTCCCAAATGCTGTACAGAAAGACAAAAACTTAGAAAACATGAAAGAAAAGTTAACAGTCTTGAAAATAGAATGAGAATTTCCGGAAAAAGACAAATGGGAATTTCATATGAAGATAATAAAAATAATAAAAGTGAGGCAATAAAGAGATAAAACAGAATTTTCTAGAACTACAGAAATGCATGAGTCCTGAGATTGAAAATCTGAGCATAAGACTATAAACTCTTCCATGAGTACTTAAGGTCCTTGAAAACAGAACTTCTTCCTTGTTCAGCTCTGTATTTCTGGTATCTGGGAACCATCTGGCATGCAGTGTGTGTTCAATAAGTATTCTTCGAAAGAATAAATAAAATGAGTGAAACAAAAACATATTAAGTGCCAGGCAGAATTAAAAAACTATGGTATTAAAAACATCTTAACTCCACTACGGAACACCGCAAAGTGAAAAATTTAAAGTCACCAGAGAGAGAAACCAGATTACTACAAAGAAACAGCAGTTAGACTGACAACACGCTTTTTAAAGCAACAACAATGCAATTAATTAACATCTTCAGAGGGTTCAGGGAAAATAATTTTAATTTACAACTAAATACACACTGACATAATTTAAGAAAAATAATATTTTCAAGCAAACACAGGTTGTTAAGAGAGTTTACTATCTACAGTCCCTTACTTCAGTAAGAAGGGAAATGAACCCACAAACGGAACTCAGGTGCAAGGCTTCACAGTGAGCAAAGAAATTGGTAAAACAACTTGATAAATTTGCACAGGCTTTGACGGCAAGTAATAACAAACAATAATAGTAACCATGGTGTTGAGTACATGATACAACTAAAACTATAGACAGCAGGCAGTGATTTTAAAGATAAGAGAGCTCAGAGTCAAGCTGAAGCATTTTTATTCTGGATGAGAATAGAAATAGTGACGGATTTTGGACATTTTAAGCAAAATATACTGCAAAGCATCTACATTAAAATTTTGGAAATAAGGTGTAAAATATAGAAATAGGTAACTTCTAAACCAGAAGGAAAGTGGAGAAGTGAAGAAAAAAATAAAACTTGTTCAGACCAACAGTGGTGCTCAATAGGGTATGGATAATAATGCATTGTATTGTGAGGCAAAGAGAAATGGTGCTCTCGTAGACTGCTGGTGGAAATAGAGATGGAACAACATTTCTGGAAAACCACATGGGCCAAGAGCCCTAAACATTTTTATTGCTCATTAATTCCACTTCTTGGAATAAATCCTAAGGGATAAAAATTGAAGACGTGGGAGAATATTCATATGTAAAGATGTACCAATATTTATACTGGTGAAAAATTGGAAATAGCCTAATGTCTAGGATTGAATTTTAAACTATCATGAGGACTCCTCCCCTCAGGAACAGGAGTAAGGTCATTATAAAAGAGGCTTCCCCCAGCATTTGACTCACTTGCCTATCTGCTTTCCACCATGTGAGGACACAGCATTCCTGCCCTCCAGAAGAAGCAGCAACAAGGCGCCATCTTGGAAGCAGACAACCACCCTCACCAGACAACGGAACTTGTCAGTCCCTTGATCTTAGACTTCCCAGGCTCCAGAACTCTGAGTAATCAACTTCTGTTGTTTATAAATTACCCATCCCCAGGTATTTTGCTATAGTAGCACACAAGTGAACTATGACAATGTTTAGTAACCTAATAAAGTGTCCACAATGTAATTTTAAGTGAAAAAAGCAGAATAATAAAAATAGTTGACCTTTATTGAGTGCTAATGATGGGCCAGACATTTTTATGGACGTTTACTTGTATTAGCTCCTTTATTTCTCAATACAACCCTTAAAGGTAGATACTATTATCCTTATTGTATAGGTGAGAAAATTGAAGCACAGAATGTTTAAATAAACTAGCATAGGCTCAGGCAATGGGAAAGTGATGGAGCCCTGACTCACACTCAGACAATCTAGCCACAGCACCTGAGCTCTCGTCACAGTGCTGTCCCGTCTAGACTCAGAAAGCTATACATAGTGGATGTTCAATTGTATGTATGTGTGTGAGAGAGAGCAAAATATATATTAATTCTCAGTGTAAACTATGGTTCTATCTAAGTGATGAGATAATTTTTAATGTCCTTATACTTTCTTTATTTTCATTATTTTCTTCTATGAGAATGCTTAGTCTTACAATCATGCAACACTTCATAGTTAGGATAGAGCAATCAATTCATTTGATGGTCATTCTGTAATACTATCCCAATAGGATATTTGCCTCCCCAGTACACCACAGAATTATACTCCTGAGTTAACAAGTAGAAGGAGAGTATAATATGGTGATTCTTAAACTTCTTTGGGTTGTGACACTCTTAAGAATCTGATAGAAGCTGAGCACCTTCTCCTCCACCAAATGCACATGTCTACATTTCAAGACATTCATGTATTCACAGTAGCCAAAGATCAGTATCCTTGAGTTAAGAATAAACCAGGCGTTTGGGTTGGTTCCAAGTCTTTACTATTGTGAAAAGTGCTGCAATAAACATACGTGTGCTTGTGTCTTTATAGTAGAATGATTTATAATCCTTTGGGTATATGCCCAGTAATGGGATTGCTGGGTCAAATGGATAGACTGGATAAAGCAAATGTGGCACATATACACCATGGAATACTATGCAGCCATAAAAAAGGATGAGTTCATGTTCTTTGGAGGGACATGAATGAAGCTGGAAACCATCATTCTCAGCAAACTAACACAGGAAGAGAAAACCAAACACCACATGTTCTCACCCATAAGTGGGAGTTGAACAATGAGAACACACAGACACAGGGAGGGGAACGTCACACACCAGGGCCTGTTGGGGGGTTGGGGGCTAGGGGAGGGATAGCATTAGGAGAAATACCTAATGTAGATGATGGGTTGATGGGTGCAGCAAACCACCATGGCACATACATACCTATGTAACAAATCTGCATGTTCTGCACATGTATCCCAGAACTTAAAGTAAATATATATATTTATATATATAAAGTATGTGTGTGTGTATATACATATATATATATAAAGAATAAACCAAGTTAAGGGGCTCCACTTACTCGATAGCTTCAACCACATAGACCACTGCAGAAGTGAGGGAAGAAATTATGGCCCATGTTTCCCTCTCCCATTATGATGTTGTAGAGCTGGTGGCCCTTGTCAATGCCCCTGCCCCTGTCCCTATCTGTGAGTATCTGGTACTGGAGGGACCAAAGCAGTATAAATGTAAATCTATAAATATGAAAATTGTGGCCATGGTAGCGGGATCATAGTCATACATATCACAATGACCACCCTGAAAACAAGCAGGTGGTAGCTCAGATGAGGGCACCAAAGGGAATGAGGCCGGTAGCAATGATATTTGGATTTTCACTACCTTAGAGTAAGTATGGAAGGAAGACAAGGAAGGTACTAAAAGATAAACAGAAAGATATGCCACTTTCTCTCTCCCCTTCCCCAATACATCCTTGCTCAAAGACAAAGCCTTATCTTTAATAGCTCAAAAAGTCTAAAAATGAAAATTCAAAGGGCAGACACCACTTTGGTAAAACTGGGTTTTAGTTCAAGTTCAAATGAAGATGCAAGTCGCTTTCTGTTAGGCTGGGGTGAGTGTTAGAGAGAAGAAAAATACAAAAATCAGAGGTGGACATAGTACAGGAATCCAAGGTTGGAGAAACCTTGAAAGAAAAACTGCCTAGGTTTTCCATTTTGTATAGCTCCAAACAGATGCTGCAGAGGAAGATACTTCATGCTTGCCTGCTGGTCCACTGGGCAGAACTACATTTCCAAGCATACCGATGAGATGTTATAAAATTCATGCACTGCTACAGATCATTTACTTTATTTCTTGGGATTCCCCATAGGTTCTCATCTATAACACATAATTCAACAAACTCAGTTTTCTGGCTTCCTAAGCTACAGAAAATTAGAAGGAGAGGAGTTTTGAAAGCAGGCTCATTAACAGCAATTTGAATTGACAGCTAAAAGGAGAAAGAAGTAACAACAACAGCAAAAAGATATTAGAAAGACTTATAAAACATGGCAGTATGGGTCTTGTAGCTGGGAACGGAGCTCTTCATAACTCTCTAAGAATCTTCATCAGGATGGTTGGTTCACAGCCCAGGGTATAATCATTTAAATTCACTGTAGTCACCATGCATCATGAAGAAAGTATTAATTTAACAAGAGAAGAGAGTACAGAACACATTCCAAGATTAGCTTCCTCGTTTTTATTTTATTTTATTTTTGCTTTTTCAAGTTCTTAAGTTCTTTTGTATGCTTATGTGTTTTGAACCAGCCCTAAACAAAATAAAATTTTAAAACTGGCCTTTAAAATGTAGACCTCAACTACTTGGAAATTTAATTTCTCTGGAATGCCCTCGTCTCTTACAAAGATATAAAGTAAATGAGGCATTACAGTATTATTTCAGAAAACTTTAGAGATTAAATATCAAACTGAAATACTCTCCCCATGGTGGTGTGATATACTAATCAAGATGCATGCTATAAAATTATAGGATGGACTAACTCCTCAGAAACTCATGAGATTCACCAGAATCTACACGAACCTGTCAGGGAAAGGGGGACACTGAGTACAAAAAACCATTCACAAAGCTTCCCTTCCCCAAACTCTCCATGCAAAGCAGCATCTTGAACAGTGGAGATTTCTGTAACATCGAAACCTTTCTTAACTCCATCTTGTGCACAATGACCCACAAAGAATATAAAATTCACGAATTGAGAGAAAATGATGAGTCATCTGCTTGCACATCCTTACTATCAGAAGAGGAAGTTGGCACCCGGAGCTCAAGTCACATAGTGGACAGAGCCCCTGCAGAGCCCATGACTCCCAGGTGGTGCCCTCGCTCCCACTATTGCCTCAACGGCATGCTCTCTCTTCATTAGGCCATGCTGTGGATCAATAGGCAAGGGCTAGGCAGGAGCATTCTAATCTCTTCCTCCCTCATTCTCAAGTTCAGTTGCACATAACTCCAGTCAACTCAACAGGAATGCTGTTGTTGGGAAGAGTCTAGAAAGAGTCTCCCTGGTTTGGGCTTTTCATTGCTTCAGATTTCTCTGCACATGTCAGGCAGCCAACAGGACACCACTACCCCCTGCACTGTACTCATGGATACCAAGGAGAAAAGACACAGTTCCCTGTCTCCAGGAGCTTCCAGGAAGCACGAGAAAGTGTAAGGTAAAGAGGAGCATCCCTTGCCATGGCTGAGGTAGCATTGATCCCTCCTGTGTTCTTTCCTAAATGCCTGGCGTACTCATATCTACTCCAACCCTTTGTGTGAATATGAGCTTGGAAAGATGAGTAGAACTTGATTTGTCCTTAGGATAAAGCCCAAATTCCTCCATTCCCAGCCTCAGCCCACCTCCTCAGCCTCAACTGTCACTGTGTGGGCCTTTATTTTCTGTGCTCACTGGAACCAACTGAGGTTTCCCCAGCTCGGCAAGCCCTTTCTTCCAAGACCCTTACATGGTGTGCCCTTTTGTCTCAAATAGCCTCCCTCACACTCCCTTCCCTTCACCTGCTCACTCTTACTTCTCCTTAAAGCTAGAGAAACCCTGCAGGATGATTCCTCTGAGGTCCCAGCTTCCCCGCTGGGTTTGAGGCCTCTTCTCATGTAGGGCCATATTCACCATGTTATAGGAATGAAGACTGAATGGGAGGAACTGTATATGCAAAGGTGTGAAGAGCTATGATGCAGGAGGAGCAGGAGGGGAGAGTGGGGAGAATCATTTGACTCAAGTGGAAGATGTCCTTTGCATAAGGAAAGTAATGCTGAATGATTAAGGTTTTATGTGCCAAAATGTATGGCAAAGAGACTGAACCAACTTCATTAGGAAGCCATAAAGATTCTCTAGTAAGAACTTTGCAACAAATTGTGAGTCATCAGAGATTAGGTGGCACAATCCCCAACAGCAGGCCCCAAACATAATTAGGCAGCATGAAGAAGGAGAGAGAGATCAAAGCACTAACAAGCTTTGCGATTTTGTCGAGATTAAATACCCTCTATTGAAAATGAGAATAACAACATCTCCTTCATAAATTGTTGTGAGGATTAAATGAAACCACGTGCTCAGGGAGGTGCTCAATGCCTGGGAGTATTATTAACATTAACACTTTATAATCCAGAAAGGCACTGCCGTTATTTATGGGAATGCTATATTTGAAATTAGATCTGGAGATACTTATCAGGGAGTATTGGAGATAGGGAAGAAATAGAAGCAAAGAGAAGAGAAAAATGGTGAGAAACAGAAAGAATGTGCAAAGAAAAAACAACACATCACTTTAAAACCTTCACAGCAAAATTTACCCTATCTTTATTTTCTTGTCTGACATTATATTTTGCAGCACAGTGGCAATAACTTCTACTGCTTTATAGAACACTCACAATAAATGGCTTTGGAGCTTGATTTACAACTGAAGCAAAGCACAGGCACTTAATCATTCCCAGTGGCTGTTTAAGGTTCCGTATATCACTGTTCCGAGTGATTATCTGGGAACCATATCGAAAGGGCAGGGGAGCTGGCAGGTGGTTATAGAGGTGAGGCTCTGGACACAGGAATTGGGGGTTGGAGTTTGGCCTTGTGCCAGGAGCTTTCCTCCTTGGCTTTACAGTATCTTCCTTATGAAGGGGACAAAACTTGCTTTCCTGGCTTATTGAGAACTGGGGAAAGCAATGAATAGCCCAGAAGAGCTTCAGTGCAGAAAAAGGCCTCATAACTTGCAATGCATTCATTCAGGAAGCCAACTATGCTTATTAGAAAATCCAACAGTGAATGTAGCATACAGGCAACATTGTGTTTTTAAAATGCCCTTTCTATATGCCCTCTTTTACTGCCACCGACCTTTGGAAAAGCCAACACAGGTCATGCTCCCAGATGACAGCACAATTTCAAATCAACTAATTGAGCGAGCTTAGCATTGGCTGCCTTCACTGGGACTTGCTCTGAGAAGGAGGAAGTTATTCTTAGGCCCTTGGATTTCTAGCCATCAGAGGAGATTTTTTTATCTACAAGCTAATGAATGTTATGTCTTTTTAACTTCTGAGTTTATAAGTGAGAATTTCAGAGGGGCAGCTGGCCTAGAAAGATATGCTATCAATAAAACCTTGTTCTCCAGGTCAGTACAGCCCCCTCCCTGAAAGCCCACCCTGCCTTTGTAGTGACATTGTCGGAGCCCTGTAACAGCTGACATCTTCCTGATGGGCAGCCACCCGGGCGCACAGGAGTATATACTGCTGTGTTATCTCTAAGGTGAGACCCCACTGCTCTCCCATCCAATCTGTGGGAAAGATTACTTCTAACAGGCAAGTTTTTAAGGTTCTGAGTGCAATTGTAAGGGGACGTTGATGGTGGGTAGAAAGCAACTGAGCCATGGATGAAGTGGAATTAGAGAGCAGGTGGTGGGGTATATCTGACAAGGAGATTGTTAGGGGAAGAATGGAGAATAAAAGAAATATTCAAAGAACTATTTGGCTGACACACATGGCACACCATATACAGAGGCAGTGGGTCGAGGAAGCCAGAATCAAGGCACAGTATAAACTCTCCTAACTTCATCCCTCATCAATCAACAGCTTTTTAGAAGCACACAACGGTGACATATTCTGTTTATCAGCTCTTTACACTAAATGAGAAATCATATCTTGAGCGTTTTAGGCTCTGGATTAGGTCAAAATAGGAAAACCAGCTCACTTATGGAAGAAAGGAAATGGCTATCTGCCTGTCTGACCCCTTCTTCTCTAGTACCTCATTTCATCCTCACAGTTATACAAAATACGTATTATTACCCAACGAAGGAGAAAAACAAGGGTAAAAGGAGTATGAATCTTGCCAAGGTCACAGCACTGGTAGCAGCTGAGCTGGGATTCTGTTTGCCAACAGAAAGTCTCTATATGAACACTCATTTCAATGCAAGGCAGAAATGATGCCTTCAATCGCTATCTTAAATCAGGCTCAGATTATGACCAATTTTTGTGAAACATTTCAAGCAATATTCAGTGTCCTTTGCTGGGCTGGAATTAAAAGAAAAATCAAAGTTGTTTTTGTCATCACTGTTACTATTGTCAAATAATGAAGGCAGACATTGGGTACGGATTTTGAACATTTGGTTGGCTACGTTTCTGTGAGATTGGAGTATGTGGCAACAGGATTTGTCTTTTGGGCTATGAGGTCCTTTGAAAGTATTTTGAGACTTCAAGTGACAGGTGAAGGCTTGCTTACTAATAGCTCACGGAGTTCTGTCGTTAATATCTGATTTTGCAGCCCCCAAATTTGGTAAATGAGTTCCAGTGATAAGCTGTGCAGCACAGTGCTTTAAATGAGAAGTTAGGTCTGACATCTTGCCAGGTTTAGCCACTTACCAGCTGTGCGACCTTGGACAGATCACCTAACCTCTCTGAAGTTCCAATTTCATCATCTGCATAATATGGCTATTAGTAGTGCTTACGTAAGAGCATTACAGATTAGTAACCACTCAATATTGTTTGCTTTTGTGGTTGTAATAACTGCCCTTCTCTTCAGTTTATTTTTACTTATTCCCAAACTCAAAAGAAAAATTGATTATCACCAGAAAGATTCAGGAAATGTTTTGGTGGAAAGGGAAGACAGTTAAACCTTTTCTTGGGTTTCTCTTAATAGGCTTTGGGCTTTGGGGGCAGAGTTACCTCACAGCCCTGGTAAGAAGCCTAACATCTCCCTGGCTTTCCTCCTTCCTTCTTTCCTCACCAATATTCACCATGGATACATTAGAAATCTTCCCCTTTCATGCTACAAGTTCCTGTAACTGAGGACAATCAAACTGAAGGAGGCACAGACCTCCTGCTACTTGTAAAAAACTCTTTAATGCTCTTGCAAAAGCCAAAGGCAAACCTCAATCAGTGGGCTTATTTATAGTTTGAAGAGTTATATCCCACCTACGGCCTCGGGGTTTTAATCAGAAGAAGGAACATGCTTAATGCTCATCTCCCACTGCCAAATCACACCATGGAACTGTGGGAGCTTTTGCAATGTTAGCCCTTTAGAGGCTGCCACAGGTCAGCAGTGACTGGTGACATTTGAGGAAGCTGCTATCTTCAGCGTATCCATCAAATAAATTACTGCAAGGCATGAGGGGACAAGAAACAGCTGAACACCTTCCCAGAAACAAGGGCAAGTGGAAAAGCACCTGTCCCCTAAGAACAGACAGATTTGGGGTGGTTTTCTACATTAGAAAGTAAATGTGACAGTGTTCACAATTGTGAAGGAAAGAAGGTCAAATATCCTAGTAACATTCATTTTTCCATCATTTAATGCCTGAGGAGTTTGGAGGTGGGAGAACTGCTGTGAGATGTCATTCTGAGACCATGAGTTCAGATCAGGAATGCAACCTTGGAACCTTTAGGAAACACACAAGGCCAGATGACTGTAACCATTCAGTATATGTATTACAGAGTGCATGAAGGAATGAAGGAGACTCGGATTCATTCCATTAAAGCATAACAAGACTTGCCAATTGGTCAGCACCCCTTTCACTTTCAAACTGAACCAACAAGTCCCTCTCCACTTTCTTTCTTCCCACTCACATCGAGGACTGAATAGGCCCTGGATGTTGAGCCTTCAGAATCATCTCAACTTCTGGTGCACCCAACTTCTAATGCACACGCATCACTGCCTGAGTCCCATTCGAATACACAGGGAATGGCTTCGTTGTTTACATTGAGCCACCCTCTACCTCTTGGCTGGGAGAGGGAGCTGAAGAAAGAATGTAGAAACAAACAAACTTGAATTTAGACCCTGGAGCTACTTTACTACTTAACAACATACCAATGATTCAGCTTTTGATTGAAAGAGACTTTGGAAACTGAGTGCAGGATCAAAATGAGATCATAAGTAGGACTTAGTGGGAAAGCATAGTCCTTATGTGCAGACAGACTAGGGAATAATTCCATCACTGTTATGTATTACCCATGTACCAATATAGATCCTTGTGGGACTACGGCACGCTTAGAAATAGTGTATACAAAACACTTGGCACAAAAGCACCTAACAACGGGTAGTTACTGATGCTGATATTAAGATGTTTCTAGACAGTCCCCATCGGGTGCTCTCCAAGTGGGCCTCAGCTCCCCTAAGGGTGCTGGAAATATGGAGGTCTTCCTGGTTATAACAGTGCCCGGAAGAGGGGATGCTAAGCATTTCATAGTGCTTAATACGGTTCTACGGATAAGATTGAGCAGCTCCCCCTGCTGACTGTGCTCTTTCTAAGAAGCACTACCACCAGACCGCCGATCCCCTCCACCATGACTCATGGTGCTCATGCACATGCTCATTCTCCGCCAAGAAACCCACTTGCAGTCTTTCAGAAGCTCCATGGGTATTTTGAAACATCTAACCACTCAGGGGCTGAGTGATTGGCTTCAGATGCCTTTGGGATGAGCTTGGAGTTGGAAGCTCTGAGTCTGAGCCAAGTTTTCCATTGATGAGTCATATTGCTTCTTGACTAGAAAGTGTCTTCTCCTCCTGAAACTATTTATATGTCATTAGTAACTTACTGATACTGAAACTGCAAATGGTTATGAGCATTGAATAAGAAAACGTACATGGAAATGCTTGAGAACCATAAAGACTATACAGCTGAAGAGTCTACATATGTGCAGTATTATGTACTGTAATGTAATTGACCAGCAGCCAACTTAAGGTTCTTCCCCTGAGAAATCTAATTGGTCTGAGCAGTGCTGTCCTGAGCCAAGTTGGATCCTGAAGCCAAAAGGAAATCAATAATACTGACCCTGCCTTCTTTAAAATTTGGATATTTTAGAAACAGAAAGTCAAATATTACATGTTCTCTCTTATAAATGGGAGCTAAATAATATGTACACATGGACATAGAATGTGGAATAATAGACATTGGAGACTACATAATGTGGGAGGGTGGGGGGCGGGAGGAGAGGCGAGAAATTACCTATTGGGTGCAATGTACACCATTCAAGGGGTGGTTATACTAAAAGCCCAAAATTCACTACTAAACAATATAACCATGTAACAAAACTGCATTTGTACCCCCTAAATCTATTAAAATTAAAAAGTCTAGCAATAAAAGGCAAATGTAAGCATGCTTTCTTTACAAAGTAAATTTAAAAAAATTGGATGTTTTGTTCATTAAGAATTTTTTTTGCATTGTGAGTTTTTAAAATATTTTATTACAATATTATTTATTTAATTACTGGAGTTTCTTGGTGCCCCCTTGAATTTTGCCCTATCCCTCACCTTTACAGCCCTGAGTCTGAGGTCCCGGCTCAGACTTCTTCATCTTCAATACAACTTTTTGGCCCTTGCTCTGTATTCTGGGGAGAAAGAGCTTCCTGGATCCTTGGCCTTCTTACAACGACTCTAATCAAAATGTTTATCAACTTTCTTTCCTCTCTAGTAAATTACTCTAACTTAACTCATCCTTCAAGTGCCTCTTCTTCTTTAAGGAACCAATTTTTCATCTAGTTTTCAACCTGGTTGCTTATTTCTGAGTTTTTAATTATGAGAAACAAGCAATACACTGACAAAAGAATCTTCAGTGTAATTTTATATATTATGACTTGCAATGTATTTCCAACTGTTTTTCCCCCATCAAGGTACTTGGGGACCAGCTGGTCTACACAACACTAATGGATACTATTATAGTGTATTCTGGGGCTTTTATTATCTGGATTCACCACCAACCCCCCATTCATTTCTTATATCTTGAGAATATAATAAAATAATAGGTAGGATCACTAAAACAAGGTGACTTCTTAGAGCTTCTCAGCCACAACTGAACTATCACAGAGGTCTTTGCAGAGGACTGTCTGCTCTTATGGGTAGCTAAGGGTTCTCAGCTGTATTTTTGTATACTTTTCTAGGTGGAGGACACCTGGTAATGGCCTCAAATGCTGCAGCACTTAGAGGGTACATCTTGTAGATGCTGACAAAGATGTGGAGAAAGGGGAACCCTCACACATTGCTGGAGGGGATATAAGTTAGTATAGCTACTATGGAGAACGGTATGGAGGTTCCTCAAACAAACACAAACTGGAATGTTCACATGATCCAGTAATTCCACTACTGGGTATAGCCAAAAGAAATTAATCAATATATTAAAGAGATATCTACACTCCCATGTTTATGGCAACACTATTAACAATAGCCAACATGTGAAATCAACCTGAGTGCCAATATCAGATGAATGGGTAAAGAAAATGTGGTATTCAACAAAAGAAACTATCAACAGAGTAAACAGACAACCTACAGAATGAGAGAAAATGTTTGCATATAACGCATCCCACAATGGTCTAATATCCATCATCTGTAAGGAATTTAAACAAATTTACAATGAAAAAACAAACAATCCCATAGAAAAGTGGGCAAGGACATGAACAGACACTTCTCAAAAGAAGACATTTATGTGGTCAACAATCATGTGTAAAACTGCTCAACATCACTGATCATTAGAGAAATGCAAATCAAAACCACAGTGAGGTACCATCTTGTAACAATCGGAGTGGCTATTGTTAAAGTAAAAAAGTAACAGATGGTGGTGAAGTTGTGGAAAGAAGATAATGCTTATACACTGTTGGTGGAAGTGTAAATTAGTTCAAAGATTGTGGAAAACAGTGTCACAGTTACTCAAAAACCTGAAGACAGAAATACCACTTGACCCAGTAATCCTATTACTGGATATATACCCAAAGGAATATAAATCATTCTATTAAAGAAACATGCACGTGTATGTTCACTGCAGCAGCAGTCACAATAGCAAAGACATGGAATCAACCTGTATGCCCATCAGTGATAGACTGGATATACATCATGAAATACTATGCAGCCATAAAAAGAGTAAGATAATGTCCTTTGCAGGGACATGGATGGAGCTGGAAGCCATTATCCTTAGCAAATTAATACAAGAACAGAAAACCAAATACCACATTTCCTCACTTATAAGTAAGACCTAAATGTTGAGAACCCATGGACACATAAAGGGGAACAACAAACACTGGGGCCTTTAAGAGGGTAGAGAGTGAGAGGAGGGAGGGCCAAGAAAACTAACTAATGAGTACTAGGCTTAATACCTGAGTGATTAAATAATCTGTACAAAAGAACCCCATGACACAAGTTTACCTGTGTAACAAACCTGCAAGTGTACCCTGAACTTAAAAGTTAAAAAAGAGAAAATAAAGTATATATACATACAACAAAATATTATTCAGCCATAAAAAGAATGAATTCTGTCCTTAGCAGCAACATGGATGGAACTGAAGGCCATTATGTTATGTGAAATAACCCAGGCACTGAAAGACAAATATTTCATGTTCTCACTCCCATGCAGGAGGTAAAAACGTGAATCTTATGAAGATAGAGAGTAGGTTGGTGGTTACCAGAGAGGGTAAGGGGGCAGGGAGGCAGGATGAAGGGGATCAAAGAATATAATTGTATATAGTGCCACTGAACTGTACACTAAGAAATGGAAAAGATGTTAAATTATATATATATATATATAACCTCGATAACAAATTATTACAAAATACAGTACATCTTTTGACCCAGTATCCTAGGTGTTTGCCTGATTTGATTTTTTTTCTTAAGAAACAACTCCCATTTACTGAGCACCAACTAGTACTCACCTATGACCCTCATCACCCCTACTTTACAGGTGAGAAACTGAGGGTAATAAGGATTTAAGCAACTTGCTCAAGTCCCCATGGCAGGTTAGGAGGAGCTGGGATTGGAAGCTGGCCATCGGGTTTCAGAGTATGTGCACTTAATCACTCTTCTATTTGGCCTCTGGACACCACCAAAAAGGGCAATTGTGATTAATTCTTGCAACAGCCCCATATGCCAGATATCTTACCGTTTCCACCTGATACAATTGAGACTCCAGAAAGTAAAATAACTTGACCAATTTTAACCTTTTATTCTTTTTAACTGAGTGAAATCCAGAAAAAACAGATGTGCCCCTTTATGCTCAGAGTTTCTTCTCCAGCACTGGGGCATTCATGGCAAACTGGGCTTATGACCAAGTGCAAGTCTGCAGCTTAGAAAGAAGCAAGAAATGAATTTATTTTTCATCAGATCTTAAAGGGGCAAATGGTGAATTATTGCCAATGCCGATACGAGTTTAGGTAGGAAAAATCAGAGGACTCATCGACCAACAGTGTCCCCTAGGTCTCCGTGACATATGAAGCTGGGGAACTGGGATACAAACTCTGCTCACTCTGGAGGGCCAAGTTCATTTTTTGAATAAAGCCGTGGGCGCTGATTGAATCCATCTGGTTTCAGTTCAGCCTGGCAACCTCAGAAAATGAAGAAGTCAGCTCTCTGCTGAGGTCCAATGTCCGGGCAAGGCCAGTTTATGCTCAGGTAGCCCAAGCACTGCCTATGCCTCGGTTGCCATGTTGAACCCAAGCAGACAGAGCCTGGCACGAGCCCTCAGGGGATAGTGCTTCCCATCGCTCACTGTTCTGAGCTTTTGTCCATGTGTCTGGGTTCAGATGAATGAGATTTACACTGTCTTAATAAATATTCATAACCATTTTAATATTAGTAAACCCTTCACATGAGATATTCAAATGACTTCCCAGTCATCTCAGGCCCCCGGTGAGAATGAAGCCATTTCCTTGCAAAGCTGTGTCAGCCTTTCCAGGCCTTTTTGGCCCCACTGGGCTGGGTCTGTGTGAAAGGAAACATGTTTGGGAAGAAAGCAAACAGGTGCTTAGGATGGGCATGCCATAGTTCACATTCATTGTCCCATTCCCATTTTCAAATATTGTAAATATTGTACTCCAGCCCCTGGTTGCAACTCATTTTACCGTCTGTCCTCTATTACTTTTTACATGGAATCTTTTATAGTATTAGTGATAATACTACAAGCTAATATCTAGAGTGCTTACAGTGTATCAAACAATAAGCTGTGTTTTTTCAGTGCATTATGTCATTCATTCCTCCCAACCATACTATTAGATAGACATCTCTCTCATGCCCAACCTACAGATGAGAAAACTGAGTCTCAGGGAGGTTGCTTGTCAAAAGTTATATAACCAGTAAACAACACGACAATATCTAAATTCAAACTGAGGCTTGTTTACATTGAATATTTGGCTGCCAATGGAATAGCCTTGTCATTACAACCTTTTTGTCAAAACCGTAACGGTCTGGGACAAATAATATTGCACGGTTTGACAAATGTGGAGTGGGACAGTGCAAAGAGAGATTACTTTTAAAAGTCTAGCAAATTAGGAGACCATAAAGTGAATTTTTAAGTCCCTTCCCATCCATAGGATCAGGCTGAATAAGCTTCACATTCATGAACCATTAGAGCTAGCAGGTATCTCAGGAATTATATACTTCAAACTTCTTACTTTACACAAGAGAGGATTGAGAAACACAGAGATGAAGTAATTTGTTTGAGGTTATCATAATCATAAACATTTGGATTATTTACTAAGAGATTTGTTTCTTCTTCTTCTTAACAACACATTTTGGGATATACATGGACCAAATCCTAACACAAAATAAAATATTTTACTCTGGCTCTTTTCTTTATGTGTATGTCCCCACTTACTGATGTTCTTTACCTCATCTGTCTTAGCAGATGGAAGTTCTAGAACACTGAAAACAACTAAGCATAAATGAAGTCAGCACAATTAATGATATGGTTTGGCTCCATGTCCCCATCCAAATCTCGTGTTGAGTTGTAATCCGCAGTGTTGGAGGTGGGTCCTGGTGGGAGGTGATTGGATCATAGGGGTGGTTTTTAATGGTTAAGCACCATCAACCTAGTGCTGTCTAGTGAGAGAATTCTCAGGAGATCTGGTTGTTTAAAAGTGTGTGGCACCTTTCCCTCATTCTCTCTCTTCTGCCCCGTTATGTGAAGATGTGCCTGCCTCCCCTTCACCTTCTGCCATGATTATAAATTTCCTGAGGTCTCCCTAGCAATGTTTTCTATGCAGCCTGCAGAACTGTGAGTTAATTAAACCTCTTTCCTTAATAAATTACCCAGTCTCAGGTAATTCCTTATGGCAATGCAAGAATGGACTAATACAATTATTCCCCAGACTTATCAATACTTTCTTATTTCAAAATCCAAAATGTTAATATGCCATTTTGGGGAGGACGGCTCTTGCCTCTAGTTTACACAGATGTCCTGTACCAATGAGTTGCGTGTCTCAGAAAGAATTATTCTATTGCAGTTGGAGTGAGCCGCCTATATGTTTGCACCATTGCTAAGCATCTGGCTGAACAATGGTGTTCTCACTGGCAAGGATTGTGTGTTCTCATCGCTGTCCTCAGTGTTCTGAGACAAGCTCTGGCACAAAGTCTATACTCACTGAATGTTTGTTGACTGAATGATAAAGATGGATGAATCTTAAGGCCTGAAAATCTGTCTCATCAGTGAAGCAATGTAGTGAGAGACTCATCGTTAATTATGTTACTTATGATATGATATATGATATGTTATGCCATATCATTACAGAATAACAGAGTAGAAACATGGAAAGGTAGCCCAGGCCCAGGTGGACTCCTGACCAAATTCTAGATTGATAGTGTTAAAATATGCAAATACCATTCCAAGATTAGACGACCCCACCCAAAACTATCAACCACAAAACAGCCAGTGGTCACCAAGGTGCCCTACACTGTTATCATCTTGAAGAGAAAGAGTAGTGACATGAGGCAGTGAAGAGGCACTTTAGCAATTCCTTTTAATGGTTACGGAGGTTGACATATTTTTAGGTTAAACCTATGTCTCCCCATGAAACATAAGAATGTTAATGATTATATCTCTGTGAAAGTTCAATTCATAGGTGATGTTTTGGAAATTGATTCATTATTCTTTCTCATTCAACATTCATTGGATATTGTGCCATGCACCAAAGATATAAACATGAAAAAGACATGATCCCCTACCCTCAAGGAACCTGCAGTCTTGGGAAGAGGGGTAAGAATGCACAAAGTAAACACACAATTACAATAAAGTCGGGTTAAGACAACTGGCTCTCACATCAGACTATCATTACCCAATTCCCACTCTGTATTCACTAGTTGTGTAACATGAGTGAGTTCCTTAACTTCTAAAAGCCTTATGTCATCAAAGGTAAAAGAGGGGTCATAGTACTAATATCTATCATGCAAAGTTCTCAGGTGGGTTAAATGAGGTAATATGTATTAATGCTTAGCAGAACTTGTCATTAGTATACAAAATGTTAGCTATGATAACAGTAGCTGTTACACGTCCATTGTAACTGCATTAATATAAATACAAACAGAGGTAGGGTGCCTGAGAAAAACAGGTTTGGGAGGCAAGTGGAAGAAGACTACCTTTCTCAAGGACCATAAAGATGCATCAGTAGGCAAACTGTGTTGTTGGAGTTGGATGATTGGAGTTGGGATAGGGGATGGCTGTCTCTCCTTTGGGTGTCTAACAGGTCAAGTCCAAAGGGTGGAAGGCATTTAAAAACCTCAACTGTTCAAGGCAAGGCTTATAGTCCCAACCAGCTGGACCAGAGAATGTGATGAAGGGCAGAAGATGAAGCAGAGGAGGAAATGCAGAAGGTGGATCATAAGAACCTTACTTTATTTCGATAGCTTTGCAGGTCATTGAAGAACTTTAATCAGGGAAGTGATGTAACAGAATTTTGAAAGGGTCACCCCAGCTACGGTGTAACCTAGAATGACTCAGAAGAGATGATACTAGAGGCAGGGATACTAGCTAAGAAGCTGTTGCAGTAATGAAAGAAGAAATGATGAGAACCTAAACTAAGGCAATAGTAGTGGAAGCAAAGAGAAGTGAAGAGATTCCACAGGTTTATGAGAAGAAAGTGATAGGACTTGCCAATTAATTGGATGTAAAGACCAAAGCAAGGGGCAGTCAAGGATGGCTCCTGGATTTCTGGCTTGAGATACTAGGTGGACGACATAGCAGGTAGAGTGAGAAAGATGACGCTTTCAGTTTGGGATATATCAAGTTTGGGGTCCCTTATAGGTCTTTCAGGGAGAAATATCTAGCAGGGATTTGGATAGAAATGTCTGGCACTCAGGAGAAATAGAGGTAATTCAAGTCATGGAGAGGATCCAAGAAATTATTTTATGCATTGAAAATACTTGATATTAAGCCATCTACTAATGCCATTTTTGTTTTTGTTATTAAAGATGAGAACACCAAAGACAGAATATATGGTTCTTCTAGAAGGTCCACTTTCAATTTTACTAACGTGAATGACCCACTTTGATGAAAAGAATAATGGCTTCTAAGGTCTCTTACAACTCTAATGTTACAATTCTGTTGTTCATCTGGAATTGCCTTTTGAGAACAGCACACCTGTGGCCTTAAAGCTTCATGGGTGAACATGTGAAATATTCTTTTTTTAATGTAAGTTCATTATGTGTAAAGCCACACAACCCCAAACATGCAGTGATGATGCTTATAGCAAAGAAAAACCAAGTAAAGACACTATCTACATTTACCTACTCTGATCCCAATTGGCTGCAAACAGCAAAAGAATCTTCCTGCCGTAATGGTCTCGGTTTTCCAGCACCCCAGGGAATCCATCGATCAGAGCCCTCTTAATGCCGGGATCATCTGCCTTGAAGTTTTTGAACATGTCCAGGTTTAGCTGGCGGTACTGGAAATACTGAGCCAGGAGTCTAAAGGCATCCGCTTGGTGAAACTTCCTGGCTCGGAGAAATCTCAGGATGAAGGCATCATCTGTACGTAAAAATCCAATGTCAGGCCTGGTGATGATCATGTCCCTGACTTGCTGAATATCCTGATGTAAAACATCTGGGTTTTCATTCAGTTCCAGGCGAGCTTTCTCTATAGTCTCTGGACTGAGTCCAGCCTGTAAATGGGTCATCTTGGCCAAATCTCCGTTCCAAGTGCTTAACTTCTGATATTTTGGAAGAAGGGAGACTGGTCCCATTCACCTGATGGTCTGCTGAAACTGTGTCCCATTCAACGGTGTTTTACTACCAGACTGCCCCGGAACAGACAAATAGAGGGTCTTCTTTCACATTCAGGCCCTATGTGGTGGTGTTCATCCAAAAGAGAAGCAAAACTGAGGCCATTGCTTACTGCAAAACAAATACACACAAAAGAAACAAAAGAGAGATGATACAAAGAAAGTCTGGGCAAATTAATTGGAACTTAGATAGAAAAATAGTATATTAGGCTGTGGGCCTGATTAGATTAGGTGTCCAAAGAACAAATGATAAATGGGGTATTGAGCATAAGTTGATTATAGACAACTTGAATATCTAATATGCAAATATTTGAAATATGTTTGGGAACATTTTAGTTCTATTGACTAGTTAACTTAATAGTGCTTGATCAGATTAGCAAAAGCATGCACTTTTATTAATTACCTTAAGAAACAGTGAGAGGAGAGAAGGATACTTCTCTGTGACAGCATGCTTTATGGGACCACTCACAGGCCTAGATATGGAAGAGAAATTATAGCTATGGTACAATTTAATGCTTCCCATTGGTCTCTTTTCTCAAGCAGAAGTATCTTTCACAGAAATACCCCTTCCCCCACTTTCTTAAAGCCAGTCATTTGCATCTTAACTATAAAAAACTTCCCCTATTTTAACCCTACCAGTGTTCATGACTCACAGGAGTCCTCCACCAGTATACGTGAAGAGTCGGGATGGGAACGAGCTTATGGCTGGAAACTTGACCTCCAATAACAAATTCAACGATGGGCAAGGAGGCTTACAGGGACATTCGCAAATGGCTTTATTATTTGCATTTGTCATTCTTTTAACTACGAAAGCAGAGGGACTTGAGATTCTTGATTGGCTCTCTACCCAACCCAATATCCATATAGGATTAAAAATCCTTCCATTGTATATAACCTGCCTGTTTTCCTAAGATGCTGTTTTACTTATGATATTTTAAGCCCCTCACATACATCCTTTATGATTTCTCCACCAAAATGGTATACAGAGGAACACCCATACTGTTTGTATCTTATTTTAAATATAAATGCTTAAACTCTTGCAGCCATCTGTTTGGTCTAATCTGGAAGTTCCAAAAATCAGAAGACACACAAAGTATAAATAAACTTAAAGGCATTTATTTTTCCTAGCTTTCTTATGTCAATCTTATCTGCAATAAGAGGCAGAATATTGACTCCCAATCTAATCATTATTGGTAATGGTTTATCATACAAAATTACTTAAATGCTGATTGCTCTGCTTAATTTAGGACTAACAGTAATTTCTTAAGAGAGACAATCAGCTCACTTATTTCTACTTTATATGTCTTTGGATATGGAGGAGATAAAAGACAGTTTAAGTAACTGGTATTCATTTTCAAGACAATAGAATAATAAAAATAATTTCATTTATAAAATATTGGCTTTGTAAAATAACTTGTAAGAAAATCAAATTTAGCTCTGTGATGTTCTGTAAGAAACAAAAGAGTCTTACTTCTCACTAATTTTGAGGACTCATAACAATAAAGGAAAATAGTACTACAAACTCTTCCCAGAATTGGAAGAAATTTGAAAATCTGTCTAGTTCAATGGCCACCTGATATTAAAATTCCTTCTCCAACAGCCGTTTCAGAAAATGGCCTCACCTAGTGTCTTCCTTCTCCAGTTCTTCCCTACACTCATTGCAATCTATCTTTTACATGCTGCTGAAACTATTCACACTGATCAATGACACGGATGATGATATAACTTATTATCCAAACTTAGGCACTACAGTGTGTTAATAATAATGATGCTAGAACAACAGGTTCCAAGTAAATTCAGACAGATGGTCACTCTACTAGTGAATGTCATTTTTGTTACTACGTCCAACAAACAAACTTCAGCACCTACTGTAGGTGAGCTTTCTCAATATTCAATGCTGAATACATCATCTTTCTTAGACCTTCTTCTCCCACTTTCCCATTCTTTTCTGTAACTCCATTTACCCTTGATTTGTCACCTAGCCCTTTATCCCTCTCTGCTCTATCTTCTCCTTCTGTGCTCACATCTTCAATGCTAGTGTTTTCCAAGATCCTGACCCCATGATCTGCTATCTACAACATCAGTCCATAGCTCCCTTCAGATCTTCAGGCTGCACATTCTACAACTGAACATCTCCACTTATTTGACTCACAGACAACACAAACTCATTATGTTCAAAACTAAACTAATCATAGTTCCTTATCCTGAATTTGCTCCTCTGCCTTTGTCTCTTAGTGAATGACATCATCTTCTATGCAGTTTCCCATGCTAGAAACCTGGGAGTCAACTATTATTCCACCCTCTCTCTTACCGCCTGCTACCAGGCAATTACTTCCATAATATTTTTCAAATTTGCCCAGTTATTTCCATCCCCATGATCACTGTCTTTGTTTAGACTGCATCACTACTCATCTGTTCAGTCCTGTGACATTCTCCCTATTGGTATGCTTGCTGCCAGTCCATTCTCTGCATTTCAACCCATTCTCTGCATTACAGTTGAAATATGCTTATGTCACTCCTTGATTAACATCCATCATTAGCATCTAGTTGTCCTAGGATAAAGTATAAAACTATGCAACATGATTTCAAGACCTTTCATCTGCTGGTCTCTTTATAACTCTCCAGATTTATTGTCTGACCATGCAGCCATCGGCAGTTTCTTCCCACCTTTGTGTGCCTTGGTAAAAGCTGCTCTCTCTCTCTGCCTAGAATAACCACTGATTGACTCTTCTTTGCCCTTCAGAAGTAAATTTGAAACTCATTTCTCCAGGAAACCCTTCCTGGCCTTCAGAGGTCACAGTAGTCCCACACCCCTGACCACGCCACATTCTGTTGCCATTTTCCTTTCTCTCTCTTTATCCGGAACACCTTACAGAGAAGGCCTGGATTTAATTCATCTGTGTATCACTGATACAGGGTGTGGCCAAAAGAGGGTCAGCTCCACGAGCAGAGTGACTTCATTGCATTCACCACCACATCCTCAGTGCCTAGCACAGTGCCTGCCATGAAGTAGATGCTCAGTAAATAGGCCTATAATACATGAATAAAGAAAGTAGTCAAAATGTTTGAATGAGTGAATAAGTGTTTCAGTACCTCCAGGACAGTTTATCCTTAAATGGGATGTTGTGACTGATTGATTAACGTTGATGATTCCTCATCTACAAAGTATTTTTTTTCCTGGAGAATTTAGCCTAACCACATTGTGCTTCAGATTCTCACCTCCCTAAAGTATGCCAGGTAATGTTCACAGTTCCAACCCATGGAGCACAGTGCTTAAAGCACAAGGCACAGCAATGACTTATTCCTTACAGAAGATTTAAGGCTTGGGGCAAGTGACTTACCTTACAGTTCAGGGAACTCAACATTGTCTCTGAGATAAATTACTATGGGTTCAAAAGGAAAGTTGAGGTTGCATTTTTCATGGCCTGCTTCCACATATAGCTTTGCCTGCAATCTATAATATCCGAAAGAAATTTTCTTCAATCTATATCTTTATTCTGTGCTCAGCATACAGTAGAAGCTTCTGGGGAGAACACTCAAGCCAGGGTCACTGGGTTTCATAACTTATGATAACATAGATATTTCCCGTTAAAGGCAAATTCTTCATATCAGAAGTCTGAATAGACTGCTACTTAAATAACAACTTCAATTGATAGTATTTAAGGCACTAGAAAGGCTATATGAAGAATGTTCACCAGGATATAGCATCTTCGTTTGACTATAATCTTTTGTTCACATAAAGGACTTGGTTCTCATTCAACTTTTCCAAATTATAAATGGATACATTGAACTTGTATCACATGAAGAAGTAGAAATGGTTTTCTCTGCTGGTAGTATTAATAATAATAATTTATATTATATATTATAGCTATTTATTATGTTCTAGGCATTTGCAGACTCTCTTTTTATAGGCTACAGTATTTAATCCTTGGAACAACTGTATGAAATGAGTATATTATTGTCCTCATTTTTCAAATGAGGAAACTAAGGCACAGAAAGGTTAAATGACTGCCCCAAATTATACAGACACTAAGAGGCAGAAACTGGATTCAGCCAAAAGTGATCTTTCTCTGAAACCATGCTCTTTACTGTTATGCTGTCCTCTCTTATGTGTAGCAGAGAGATTTTATTATTTATGATTTAAGACCTATGTGACCATCTGCAAGTTTCAGAACCTCACTCTGGTTCCCTAAAATTCCTTTCAAACTTACCATTCTATGAGCGTAAATATGCCAATGGATGAATAGATTTTCTTGGGTGGCTTAATACTCCGCCTTACAGATGTCCAGTTGCCATCTTTTCCTCCTTCCTTCATTGGAAGATGACTGGTGCTGTTCAAAATCTAGCTGTCTATGCCATTTGCAGCAATCACTAATTTTTGCTCTTCCTTTAGGTATTTTCCTTTGGCAAAAATGACAGATCAAAGATAACAGATCTTGTCATTCTGTTGGAAGGATTGATTGCCATGCCCAGCAGAGTGCCAAGCATGGTATCAGCATTGAAATGTGCTTGATGATAAAACAGGCCACTTTAGGCAGATTCATTTAAGCCTCAGAGGCCATCTCCCTGCAATGTGGTTTAGTCCCAAATGATTCCGTATTTAGACACCATTTCAAATGCATGGAGAGTAATTCGCAAACTTTCTCTGGGAAGGCCAAGGTGGGGAATACCTCCTTTCACTCCAGTCCACACTTTTCCAGTGAACTAGAAAATTAGGTAATGATATTTTTGTATGAGAGGGAGAAAAGAGGAGTATCCATACTATGATATTTAAAATAATGTTATCTGTAGATTCTAGTTTTATATTTCATCTCAAGTTTCCATTAGAAACAAATCTTTTTGTACTTCCTCATACAGAATTTAGTCTTAAGAAAGTGCATCTACAAACATACACTGTACTCTTTAAAATCAAAGAATTTAAGCATAAAAATACTTTCAGAAAAGTATGATAATTCAAATGAAATCAATTTGGTAATTTTATGATCTATTATTCTCATTTATTTATTTTGTTATAATCTTCAGAAACACATACAATACATCAGGAAAAAGTCAAAATAATATTAGCAATGTCTTATCTAAAAATATGTATATGTATGTGTGTATGTAGTGTTTCGAAGCATTTTATATCAGTTATTTTTTCTTTGTTACAATGATCCTGCAATAGACAGAAGAAAGATAATTCCTTGGGAAGTGCTGAGGTAAAATTCTGTGAAATAATGTTGGTAAAAGTGCTTGTAAAAGGAAAAGATCTACTTTACTTTAACTGTAAATTCTTGTTGATATTGCAATTATGCTGTATTCGGGTACATATTCGGGGTACATAACAGCTAAGTCAGATAATGAGCTAGTCTTCAAGTTGGAAAACCAACAAATATTCATAGAGTACTTATTAGGTGCCAAGGTATTTGATATTATATAGTCTAATTTCCACACCAATCCTTAAAGTTAGGTTATTACTATTAGATGAAAAGATGAATCTGAGATTTAGATATGGCTGAAAGAACAAAGATTTGCACTCAAACCTACTTTACCCACATTTTATCCAAGACTCTGCTCTCCAAGTAGGTGCCTTCTTTAACATCACTCTGAGTACCAGTGCCCTCACACTCAACTACACTCACATAATAGACACACATCCATACCCTGTCAGTCCTAAAGGACATCATTTAAGGGATGTTGTAATATTGCCCAAATTTGGGGAAGAAAGAGAATATTGTTGTCACGATCAGAAAAATAAGATCTGTAAAGCCTAAATATTATTTGTAATATAAGAACATCAATAACTGCTGAATAACACCTCAAATTTGCATGGCTTCTGGGTGTTCTTAGTAATACAAAGAACAATTTTAAATACGTATAAATTTAAATTAATACAAATATAAAATAAGAAACTACAGCCATATTTGTTTTGTGGGTTTCTTTTACAAGAAAAAGATGAAAAATTAATACTGGTGACAACACTTTGTACATGAAAGTCTAACCAACTACCTCACCCATTGGTATGTATGAATTTATGTTTCCAGATTTTTAATATGTATTGAATTGGGTTAACCCTTATCGCTCTTTACCTTGCTAAAACCTTACTTCAAATTTTTTAATTGAATATGCATTTTTACCTGGAAATATCAAAAGGAATTTTTATGCTGAATGAAATAAAAATAGATGCTGCTGATATATCTAAACCCAAACTGAAAATCATAGTGACCAAAAAATCTTTCTTTTTAAGTGTAACTCTATTTGAAATCTTTCTTGAAAGATAATACACTCCCTTACAGCCTATTTAGCCTATACTTAAATCTCAGAGGCTGGCTGATTACATGTTCCATGGTACTGACCAGAAAGAGTCTTTTTTCTGATGGATGAATTTTCAGATTGGCCATTATGGTTTGTAGGACTTCTGCATAAGTACTGGCTATGGAACATCAGACCTGTGGGTAACAAAGTGACCCCGAATTCATTGACTTTCTTTAAATATTAGCCAACTTACGGATATAAACTATCTGTACTAGGGGCAGGATGAGTAGTCTGCAAGGATAGAGAGGAGACTCTGAATTATCTGAAAGCGTGGTGTGACCAGAATTTAGCCCGTGCTACACAGAACACTTTTCACCACCTTTAGCTTATTCCTAGCCTAGGACTAACTCTTGCCACATAAATACTAATTGTGTAGACTCCCTTGGCTCCCTTTAAAACAGCAAAAAAGCACACAAACATTTGCTCCCATTTGTTCCTGCTCTTAAGAAATGTTAAAAGTAGATTGGAATGAGCTCCATCAGAGTAGAGACACTGAAAACTTTTGTAAACAAAATAGATGCCAGGTCAGAATTAGAATAGACTCCAACTCAGGGAAGATAGACCTATGTGACAGATGATTCTAGCATCATTTTGCAGTTTTCTTTGGGGTAAATAATGCAAGGAGTTGAGGGGAAAGCCAACTTATAGAGAAAGTATGAGATTTTTGTTCCTCCTCACTGTGTTTGGTAGAAAAAGTCTTTAATTGAAGTAGCATTTACCTTACACCTCAATGTATCTTAAACAAAGATAATATTTAGGGAAATGGTTGTTGAGCCATAGGATATTAGACTGGAATGTTTCATAGGCTATTCAACTATCCCCATAAGAAGTCATTGGCAGTTGATACCCCAATTTGTGCTTCCTAGGGGTATCAATGGGAAGAGAAAGGAAAACAAACAAACAAACAAAAACCTTGACCCTTCTGTCTTCAAAGGGAAAGATTATTTCTGTAAGAATAGACTCTCTTTTTTAAGGAAGAGGACCTAAAAGAAGACAAGAAAGGTAGGACTCACCCCAAAACAGTCATTAACTCTATTTGCCCCCTTTTCCACTAAATGTTTTCCCAGGAGATCCATGTAACTGTGAACCTTCTTCTGGATGTGACTGCACAGACAATGGCAGCAGTAGGAATCACAGCTAAGAAAACTGCCTGGGAAAAGTAAAACACAGCAGCATGCTTAAGGGTGAGGTGGGAGGAAAGAGGCTATTTTTATAACTTTCTCCTCAATTAGAAATAGAATTTCTGAGCTCTTATTGCTTCAGAACATGGGGTGGTTTTTGTTTTGTTTTAGAATAAGTGTTATTATTTAATAGTCAGACATAAAAGTGAGAATGTTAAAAAAGAAAACTTTTCTTTGTTCTTGCTTCTCAAAGAGTGGTCCATGCATCAGCCGTGGCAGCAGAACCTAGGAACTTGTTAGTGACGCAGCATGTCAGTTCTTACCTAGACCTGCCAAACAGGTAACAGAATCCCCAGGCAATTTGCATGCAAATTAATGTTTGAGAAAAGCTGGTCTAGAGGATTTATAATGACCCAGAGGGGTAGAGGGGTAGATTAATTGCCTCTGAGGCCAGAACTCACGCTGTCTGTGGACAGCGCTACTGCACTGTCCGAGAGGAACATAAAAGTCCCCGCAATGTGTTCTTTACCTATGGAGCAATGGCACTCATAATAGTTTATCAGATCACCCAGTTAATTACTCTCACTATGTTTGCATGCTCTATATATCAACCACAAAAGAAGGAAGGGAGGAAGGCAGGGAAATTTAGAGAGAGGGAGGGAAAGGAGGAGGGAAAAAGAGAAAAAAGGAAAGAGAGAGCGATCTCACGAGTTTTGTTTATTTTGTTTTAATTTAACCACACATTAAGAAACTTTTTATGTGTAGATCCTGTAATTTAACATGCCCCCCTGCACCATGCTATTCCCAGGCCCATAACTTCCCTCCTACTTCCTCCAAAACTATAAAATAGTGAACATTGAATAAGCTATGTAAGTGACAAACATAAATATATGAAACTTTGCCTAAGACCTTTGATACTATTTTAAGGAGTATAGATAGAAAAGGAGTCATAAGTGGTCTGCACAATATTTAGGAACAGGAGATTTGGCGAAAAGCATCCTGGAAACAAGAGCAGATCATCTCAAACACATGTGGAGAAATTTATGCTGGCTCAGAAATTAGGAAGCACAAAAGCTCACAGGAAATTAGTCTACCACACGGGAAACTTTCTCGGATACTCCCTGTCACAGAACAGGTGCATAAAGGGACAGAGCCTAGGGCAACCTGACCTGAGAAGGTATAATAAAGGGCTGTGGGAGGCATCGGAGATAGGGAAGAAAAATGAACTTATTATCTCAACAAATGAAAGCTTTTTATGGGGCAGGGGATGTTTAGCCAGTTCATTTTCAATCCATAAAGAATCAAGCAAAAGAGTATAAACTTCCCTTAAACTAAGAGAAACTTAGATTGGTAATTAAACATGAGTTTCAATAAAGAGACATACATCAGTTACAGGTTGCAGACTTGTCAAAATTCAGACTGTGGACCTTCTTTTGAAACAACTTTATTCTGGTGATATCTGGATAAAATTAACAACAGTCAAAACAAGCAATATTTGGGAGAAGACTGAAAAGAAGGTCTCTCTTGGCAATGTTGAGGACATATTTCTGTACTGATTGGATATAGTCAAGCTTCATATTTTGTATACTCATTCTGCTGTGCTGCCTCCTCTGTCTGAGTCACTGTGTAACAGGGACACTAGAGAAGATCAAAGTCAGCCTGGATCCATTTACTAAGGATGGAAGGCTCTGCTATCAGGGAGTATGTAAAGTTGTGAAAACACTTCTAAGGGATAATAAAGTGCCTCTCTTTGTAAAACCTTCGGAAGTGAGCAGACACCACCAGTTCTGAAAAGTTCGAGATTTTGCCTTTTGGGAAATGAAAGACCTTCCAGCTGTCTACTCCATGATTCTAAATGAGACACTCTTCTATGAGCATGTCTACAAAAATATATGATGACACTGCTGGAAAACATTTTCTCTTCACCTTTAAATCCATTATAAAAATGAGTAATTTCTGTTATTGAAAATATTTTTAAAGGCGAAATAGCTCTCAATAGAAAAGATTTAAGTAAGAAAGCCAGGATACTGTCATTCTATAAAAATCAATAAGCTCAGCATAACATTTCAGTCAAGAAAAGTCATTGCTTACAGACAGATGCCTGTAAATCTCACTGAAGCAGCATTGTTTTAAAATTTCCCCAGCCCCAGGCGATTGTATTAAACACAGGAAGACAGAAGCTCTAGAGGCACTGGATTCCTGGCCTGCATTTCTGGTGTGAAGCAGCTAGAATTGGCAATATGTACACTTTTAAAAATTGTCTGAGCTGAACCATTCTTTGCAGACAGAAAAGAGAATTTTAAGAATCTCCTTTCTCAGGGACTTTTAAGAGATTTTGGTTACTGTGGATATTACCAAACCAAGGACATTATGTGGATGATCAAATTTTCTTCTTCTATAAAATCCATTTCACCACATATTTTGCAAGTTTTCTTGCTTGGGATCCAAAAGTGAATGAATTTTAGAGGCAGGTGGAATCATATCTATATAATTAGTGGCAGTAATTAACTTTTGATGCAATGCTACTATTTCTCATTCTAAAAGTGAATTAAGTATGAATTTTCCTCAGAACTTCTTCAGGAAGATACGTATTTGTGACTGTCTTTATTCTCAACAATGCCTCTAATGGTGAGCAAGCTGGTTTAGATGAAACTTCCTTCACTGTCTTTAAGAGACAGAATAAATACACAAGGGCAATTTTAAAATCAAGCTTTTCTGTGCTCTGTTTTAAACTTTCTTGTCACATGTGACCTATTATTCCCATTTAAATGATCTCATTTTTAATTAAGATGTTAATTTCATTAAAAACACTTGTCAAAAAATTCCAATGCTTTACTGTTCAGTAAAAGTCAATTAAATGAGCACCCAGCAAAATATTTTTATTTATGACAGGCTCAGGCACTTATTTTCTGGTGTTTTTTAGCTCTTATAAAACAGATGATCCTGGCTAGATCAAATAAGGACTATGACTTGGGCTTAGACTTTCAGGTTCAAATTAATCAGACATTTGAAAGATGTTCCAACTTCCCTTCAGCCGAGATAGAAAATGATAGCACTCTAAAAGCAGAGCCTGGCAGAACGGAGTTACATAAAATGCCTTTTCAATTTTTGCACTCTATTACCCTTTACTATTATAGGAAAATGGTGTTATCACCTGATTACTGAGAAAGCACACAAAAATCTAGCCTTCCAAATCTGAGCCAGTCCTTGACTGATGATGAACAAAGCAAGGCCATCTGGTCTGAATATCATTACTACTTTGGCCATTTGGGCAAGGGATCTATTTTCTTTGCTCCAAAGAGAGGTTTAAGATTTGAAATAGAAATGAAATAAGTAGACAGGAAGAAACATTGGAACAAATAGTTCATTCGAATGAGAGCCCCCTTTCTTAAGTTACAATCATTACCATCATTTTTATTTTTATTCTGGCCTGAATTAATCTCTGGGGTCCCGATTTTGCAAAACATTTTAGTAAAAACAGAAGAAAAAACTTAATTCTAGAGTTTCTGCGTTTAAACACTTAGGAAAGGAAACGGACGTGTGGGTGAATATGAGTCATCAGTCACCCCCACCCTGCTTCCTGGTGATTCTCCATTGGAAAAGCAGAAACCGGTTGAGCTTACATTTCTATTTTTCTGGAATCACATTATGCCCTAGGCCATGTTAATTTCCTCAACTAAACAGACCCTAATCTGCTGAAAGGCAGCTGGCTAACTGCTGGTGTCTGGCAAGTGCCCCATCTGTCCCCGTGCCTGGGGTCTCTCCCTCCTGCCTTCACTTTCCCTTTCTCGCAAACAGGCGTCTCTCTTTGTTTTCAGGGGTTTGTTCACCTGAACTTTCCTTCCTATGCCTGTCAACTTGAGCTCTTTCCCTCTACCCTGAGGACCTCGGGCTTTGTCTAAGTGGCAAGACACAGTTGTGTGACTATAGTTACGGCGCTGGTGATGGTGGCTATGATGACGGTGATGGTGGAGATGGGGGTGCTGATGTGTAAGGGGGCGCAGGCTGAGCGGGCGCCGGGAGGAGGATGGACCGCGGAGGCGGCGGGGAGCGGGGTGCGGTGCGCGAGGGATGGAGTGCAGAGGGATTGCAGATGGGAGCTGTCCACATACCGAAGTGCTGAAACGCCGCAGCCATGGCATCGCAAGAGCGGGGGAAAGGCGGGGAGGCTCTGCAAATACAGAGGGGAGAAAAAAGGCAACAAATACCTTCACACGGCCGCCCAGCCTTGCTTTGGGAATGTATTTCTGCAGGTGTCCTCGCTGCTGAACTGGGTGGGTGAGATCCCCTATTCTGGCAGGTTCGGGCTCAGATTTCTCTAGAAAGCTGTGAATGAGAGCTCGAGCTCCACACGGGGCTGTGATTTTTGGTAGGAGGCGTGTGCGCCCGATTCTCTGTCCTTCTATAGCGAGCCTAGCTTTCCCCTGGGTCCTAAATGCCTCCGTACCACAACCCTCCCTGGTTCCGTTGAGAAGTACCAATAATTTTTGGTAATTTTGTTAACACCTGGGACAAAAAGTACCGGCGCCATCACTCCCCACACAAAGTTAAAAATAGAATATTTCAAACGGATTAATGAAAGCACAAAAGCAGATGTGTGTGTGTGTGTGTGTGTGTGTGTGTGTGTGTAAATCTGACAGATAAGAAAGTATCACAAATCTATGGGGAAAAAGGATGAATTATTTTACTAACAAATGGTATTAAGAAAATGAACTATTTGAAGAGACTCAAATCAAAGTCTCATTTCACCAAAATAAATTACACATAGATGTTTTTATCAAAAACATAAAACTTAAAAATATAACTAGAAGAACAGAAATATTTTACCGATCTCAGGATAGGGAAGGTTTTCTAAGCACAAGAGGAATAGAAGAAATAAAAAAGAAAAAGATCAGTAAGTTTGAGTGCATAAAAACACTCTTGAATGTCAAAATATTAAAAAAGTAAATACAAATTAACACTTTAAAAAACTGCAGCAAGTAGATGTTTCATACACAAAGTACCACATAAAAGAGAAACACTAACAGCCTTTTAGAAAAAAAGGATGAATGTTAAATGACAAAGAATTTACAGAAGAAATGGGGATGCATAATAAACACATTTTTTAAATATCAACCTCACCAGTAAATGGAAATATGCAGTTTAATATGGCAGTTTGGGCTGAAGTTTTAAATATGCATATCTTATATTGTTGGAATAATAGTGAGATGGCATAACATTTTTACAAATCTATTTCACAATGTACATCCAGTGTCATAAATATACATGGCATTTAGATCCAGTAGTTTCATTTCTAGTACTTTATGCTAGGGATATATTCAGATATGCAAAGATTTATGTGTATAAATTTCATTTATGATCATAAATGTTGTCAAAAAATAAAAAAGCATTAATTTTTCATACAAACTGTAATGTTTAGAGCTATTAAAACATATTTTTGAAAACTGCTTAAGACCAAAAATAATACTTGCAAAGTGTTAAGTGAAGGAAAGCAAGATATCAAATACAGCATTCCCATTTTTCCCCAGTTTTCAAATCAGTTATATCATCATGGGTAAATTTTCTTTTTGCCAAGATAACTTGATTTTCTTACTTGTATTTGTTTAAAGTTTTCACATTTACTAAAAAGTTAGAAAACTTATAAAATATTTTAAAGCAATCTTTCTGTCATATATTTCAAAGACTTCAAGGTCATCAGAATTCTTCCAACTCTGACATAGTATTACATATTTACTTATTTGTTTAGTCATTCTCTCTGATGGAATGTAAGTACCATGTGGCAGATAATTTGTTCACTACTGCTTCCCAAGCACTTACAAGTATGCCTGGAACAACACAGTTCTTAGTTTATACATTCTCAGAATGAGAGAATCCACATCTGGATATGATGTAGAGAGAAGACAACCATCTAAAACTTAGAGATTCAAAATTCAGAAATGGTTGCAGCAAGTGAAGGAATTTTTGGAGATGGGTAGGGTGTGATCTATTGGTGGTAAGTTCTGTGTTCTATGGCTCCATGGGGGCTAAGATATTTTTGGTAACCACTAGAGCAGATTATGACAGAAATATTGGCTGATCATCTAATATCCTGATGCTTGCCCACACTTCCCAGCCCTATTACATATGGGCAGGGCCATGGGCTTACTCTGGCCATGGGCTATGACAATTTCTTACTTAGTCCCCAGGAGACTAAGTAGAACACAGTCTCATCTAGCCACCTCTTCATTTCAAATTTCCATTCCCAGTATGAACAAAGAAGAAGCCATTGTTATGGGAAGTCACTGGGGCTGCAGAGTTAATTTGTTCTTCCAGCATTACCTAGCCTATGCTGATTAATTCAAACTCAAACTAAAAAAAAAAAAATGGCCTGCACATTAGATAATAGAAATATTAATGACCATGTCTTATGTGCTAAAAAAAAAATTTTTAAAAAGCAAAAAAAAACAAAAACAAAAACAAAAAACTACAGAGAAAACAAAATGTGATCTAGTTAACTAGAATATTCTGAATTCTACAATTTGACCTTACTCCCCACACATTTTCTTGGCTCTTAAACATCCATGTTAGTCATGTGTTCAACAATGTGCTGTTTCACCAATGTGAAATCATCCTAACATCTCCTTCATAAATATCGGTATTTCTCTGGGTATTAATCCCATTATTCCTGGAGTCTCAACTTCAGTGCACCCTCGCATGGATAGAGCCTTTACCTGTCACTGGTCAACACACAGAAGGCACTCTCCCTGTACTCAAACCTAGATCACAGCAAACCCAACATTAACAGTGCCCTTTAAAGGAGTACAGAAATGAGTAACTGAGTTGGGTGTGCCAGGAGCAAGGTCAGCCAGCATAAAAGATGCTTGTAAGCAGGATGGGCCTTCACCCTTGTCATTGACTGTTTATGCAAAAAGGGGTCCCTGGAGGAATCCTGGTAAACAAATATACAGGCAGCTTCCAGTGTGGAGCTGAAATGGTGGTTGAGCAGAGTGTGCAAAATATTAGCCCAATGTCAATCAGAGTAAGTGAAGGAAAGGAACTTACTGAATGATTATATTCTAATCTGTTCTGTGCAAGGGACCCATATGCTTATCAAAGTAGCTCAGTTTCCTTTGGAATGACATTAAAAGGTGTAAAGTTAAATTAAGTTCACATCTAGCCAATTTTCCAAGTAAGGCAGTTGCAAATAAGTGTTTACAAACAGGCTGAGGCATTCTTTACAATATTTTGAAACACATCCCTTGGGGATGTGTTAGCTTTGGGCCTACTTTCTTCCCATAGATGATTGGAAGTTCAAGGCTTATTTTAATTCTCTAAGGCTCCATGGACTTTTCTGTTAGTCCAATCTCATGGTTTCCTTGGAAGTATAACTGTCTGAAGACCTTAGAGGCACAACTTCCATCTAACTTAATCAATTCTCTATTCCAGTAGCCACACCATAGGTCTTTGGAGGCACAGAGCTTAGATCTGCTATATTTATTTGCTTTTTCACCTCTATATCTTTCATGATGTATGTGAGTCTCCCTGGAATAGTAAGTAGTAAGGCCAGATCATTTGCCTGATCTCTTCTTTGAGACATTCTAAACCACTGAGAGATTTTAAATAGACATGAAGGTCACACCCTTAATCTAATTCTTGGCAAAAATATTTAGTTTTAACAGACTTTGCCTCAAATGCTTACTTAATTTTACCTCTTTCTTTTGGGAGCAAAAATGGATTAGCTTTTCCAACACGGCAAGACCTTGGAATTATGGAAATATTTATTCTTCTTTATTTCCACTTTAATAACCAGGCTTCTCTTTGTTTATTATCTTGCAAAAGCAGCAAGTAATAACCAAGACACACTACTGACACTTTGGTCTTTACCCCCTTCTTTGACACATAATAATTGTATACATTTATGGGGTACAATATGATGTTTTGATACATATATTCATTGTGTAATGACAAAATTAGGGTGATTAGTACATTTATCACCTTAAACATTTACTTTTTCCTTTGTGACGAGAACATTCAATAACCTCTCTTCCAGCTATTTTGAAATATGCCGTACATTATTGTTAACCCTAGTCATTCTGCTATAGCAGTGGAACACCAGAACTTATTCCTTCTAACTGTAATTTTGTATCTGTGACCAGTATCTCATTACCCTCCCTCTGTCTTACCCTCTCCATCCTGTGGTAACCACTATTCTACCTTCTACTTCTATGACAACAAATCTTTAGATTCCACAGATGACTGAGACCATGAGATATTTTTCTTTCTGTATCTGACTTATTTCACTTAACATAATGTCCTTCAGATTTATCTACGTTGCCACAAATGTCAGGATTTCATTCTTTGTTAAAGCTAAATAGTATTCTATTGTGTATATATACTACTTTTAAAAAATCCATTCATTTGCTGATGGACCCTTAGGGCGATTCCATATATTGGAATATGGAATAACTTACTTCTAAGTTATTGCAGGTGACCATTTTACCAAATGTTTTATGACTATACAACACAAATTGCTATCTTTCCCACCTTTGATATCAGCTTCCTAACCATGTGTTGCCAACCTCAGGTCAACACTACACAATTTAGTTTTTAATTCAGCACTTCACTTCCAGGACCTGATAGGCTATGCTTCAATAATAAATAAACCCAAAGATCTCAGAGGCTTAATACAACAAAGTTTAATTTCTCAGGCTGGAGGTTCAATGCTAGGTTGGCAGGGAGATGAGGTATAGGGCAACAGAAGATCTCTACTCCACAAACTCAGACTCAGGAAAGTTCTATCATTTTGAAAGCTATCATGGTGGGGGAAATGTATACATGAGAACTCTCACTCACTCCTAGAAGTGGCGTATGTGATTCTACTCATAGCCCGTGGACCAGTATAAGAAATGTGGTACTACTTGACTGCATGGAATTGGAAAAGGTGGCAGTATTTGATGCGTAGTAGACTTTCAAGAGGGAGCACAAACTCAAGTATATTTCTTCAAGACTTGAGAGACTAAAAGCTTGAGACTAAAAGCAAAGATCTAGTGCTGCATCATTGTATACTAATCCTCATCCCAGAGGACCATTATGCAACATCAAATAGCAGGAAGTGCTCAAGTTTGGAAATTCGTTACAGAAAGGAAGAGTAAAGTAATTCAACCTGTAATGAATGTCTACAGTGAATCAAATAGGGTGGCATTACCACTGTTATCAAAATGATCAGTTCTATAACTTGAAAACAAAAGAGCTCAGTAACTGATATCACAATAGTTGAGGAAGGAGCATGGAAGTTGGAAAGAGAATACTTTGGTTCAAATATTTAGCTGTGGAATCTCCGATGAATTGCTACAGTAAAGACATGTTTTCTGTCTGGCCAGTACTCCTCTGGAGGAACTCTTCTTCCCCCATTATCCAATATTCCTGTCCAGAACATGTCATGGAAGGCAGTTGACATTTTGATCACCCGTTGCTGCACAGCATCAGTGCGTAGGAGGGAATGAAGCCAGAGAGTGTTTGGAGACCTATGAAAACAGAGTACTACAGTTTCCATTTCCTATCCCAAGTTTTTTGTTCCTGCAACTTTTCATTGAATTATCTGAGCCACACTATGTGTTAGTCCCTTTCAGTTTGCAGGAAATACATCCTTACTTCATTTACTTCATCACATGGGAACTTATTATAAGGATACACAATTTATAGTAATAATAATAGCTAAACTTTAGCTTATTAATCTTTCCCCATGTATAAGTATTATAGCAAGAACTTTCCAAGCAATATGGCATTGAATCCTCACAGCAATTCCATGAGGGGGTATTTGTATTGTCCCCATTTTTCCAGGAAAACTGACTCATAAAGAAGTTAAGTAACATGCCTGAATTATTTGGGCAGCTGGGATTGTAATCCATGTCTGCTTGTTCTCAAGGTCAATGCTCTGAACCACTGTTCGGCCATATTATCTGCATCCCAGAAGGATTAGGCTATCAGGCGTCTTGGAGAACTAAAAGTTGTCGTATCTCAATGCCAGCTCCTGTAATCTTGTAACCAAGTTCTATTGTGCCATCTCCCACCATTTCCCCTGCTTCTACCAGCTGCTTCTTTTTCTCTTCTTCCCTCTACCTCATGATCCCTTCTTAATTATGGCCTCTGTTACTCAAGCCTTACGCCTCTGCCACTTCTCTCTGCAACTTTTCCCATTCTGTCTTCTACTTATGAGATTCTCTTTGTATGTTGCATTCAAACTTTCTTAGAACCACAATCTATTTGGTTTATTTAGTCATTATCAGGCGAGGAGTGTCCTCTCAGGTAAGATGCTTTCATAGGCAGTATAACAGGCCTCCCATTGCTAGTAACCTTTTGCTCAGCACCAACCGTTGTTCTAATTAGTTGTGGCTAGAATTGATGGTGGAGGTGACATGATTGTAATGAAACACCCATGGGCACTTTTCTCAAAAGACATTGCAAAAGGCATTCAGAACTTCATGACATGTTAGTTATTTGTTGCTATATGAAGATCTTTGCAGTTTTTAAGACTAAAATTGGCAAGCCAGTCACTTGGAAATGTGCCTAGGATTTGAGATGTAGGATTAGTGTATTTATGTGGCTGGGGTGTCCGAAATGATCTCGAGTCAGAAGGGCAGGTTGGGATACAGGAGATAAGTGGATGCCTTGAAGATGCAGAGTACAGCAAGAGGGCCTTGGATATCTAGTGGGATGAGGTAGGAAATGCAGCACAAACACAGAAAGAGATGAACCAGTAAGTGGAAGGGCACTCTCTGTACTAGTGTGTTAGGGCTGCCATGACAAAGTACCCCACATTTGGTGACTTAAACAACAGAAATGTATTTTCTAACAATTCTGGAGGTTAGAAGCCTCAGATCAGGGTGCCAGCAGGATTGGTTTCTGATGAGGGCTCTCTCCTTGTTTTGCAGATGGCTACCTTCTTACTGTGTCCTCACATGGTATTTTCTCTGGGTATGCACACTCCTAATGTCTCTTTCTCTTCCTATGAGGGTATCTGTCCTATTACATTAGGGCCCCACCCTTAAGACCTCATTTAACCTTAATTACTTCCTTAGACACCTGTTTTGCAAGTACTATCACACTGAGGGTTAGAGCTTCAGCATACGAATTTGGGGGACATGATTAAGTCCATAATACCTCCAAATGCATTTCCTTACCCTTTAGGTGATGAACAGCCCTGTACTCATCCTTCTCACACAGCTTAACAATTGATGTAGCCTTTCAATACATCTCATTTCAGAGATGAAGGAAAAATTATATTTCTCTGAAGTTTTCTGGAGATTTTTGTAATGATGCTGTTGATTCTGCTCAAAGGAGAACTATGTGGAATAAATGTAGCAAATTCAAGTTTATGAGTATAGATTTGAGGAGGATTGTCTCCAACACTGAAACGTACATACATTTCTCAAATGAGATGTAACGCCATTTGGGGAAAAAGACTATGAAGACGTGTATGTGCACATTAATAAGTTAACGATCACCAAGCACGGTGGCTTAGGTCTACAGTCTGAGCACTTTAGGAGGCCTAAGTGGATGGATTACTTGAGCCCAGGAGTTCAAGACCATGTGAGGCAACACAGTGAGACTTCATCTCTACAAAAAATACACAAAAAAATAAATTAATGATCACTTATGAGGGCTAAAGTGTTTTGAAGAATATGAGAATATTCCAAGACTTCCTCTTTTCTTGAGCTACTACATTCACAAATATTGGACTTTGTTGCCATGAATGAAGCAAAGGTCCAGGGAAATGTATATCTAGTTTCTTTACAAAAATAATTTATTGACATATGTTAATGCAGATATTTAATGGTCTTGCTATTTCAATTGTTTTCCTTTTCAATTTCAATATAAATTCGTAAAAAGGTTGAGTAACATGCCTGAATCATTTGAGCAGCTGTGATTGTAACCCATATCTGCCTGTTCCCAAGGTCAATTCTCTGAACCACTATTCTATTATACTATGTGAATTCCAGAAGGACTGGACTATCAGGCCTCTTGGAGCACTAAAAGTTGTCATATTTCAGTGTCAGCTCCTGTGATGTTGTAATCGGGTTCTATCATGGCATCTCCCACCATTTCCCCTGCTAATACCAGTTGCTTTTTTTCTCCCCTTCTCATAAAACTTACCATAAACTTCTAATAACATTTATAAAATTTATGATAAAATAACTCATCAATACCAAATGTCAGTAGCCTGATTTTTTAATGGATTCAGCAGAAATTCAACATCATTTTGAATTCCAAAAGGACAAGTTTATCTAATGTAGAAGATAAACTGTAGCAAGTGAGTTTTTAATTAGGTTTGTTACTTATTATCCATCTCATTTAAAAATGTATCCTTTTACCCCTATGCTTTGAATAATATGAATAACAATGTGTACAGAAAATAAGTTATGCTGATTTTTTATCTTATTTCAAATAAGATATTTAAAATTCATGCTCTTTTATTCATGTAATTTTATACCTCCATGACAAATACTATCATATTAGCTGAGGCCTCATTTCTCCTAATGACAATTAATCAATTTCAAAGTTAGTATTATTTCTGAATTCACATTAACCTTACCAAAAATTTTACTCAGACTCTGAAACTGGATAAAATAGGTTTTAAAATCATGTTTAACACATTTATTATATAGATGTATTCATAAATAAATATTAAACCAATCAAACATCCAACTTACGTGTATATCCTATAACACTGATATCTCAAATTATATTCTTGTGATGTAGTTCAAGTTTACATCCCTCTGGCCTCCCAAAGCTTTCAGTGGATATCTTAATAGGGCATCAGAGGAGAGTTATGGTTTGGCAAATGAATGCTACAAATCATCTCTAAATGCATTCCAGCTACTATGAGTTTCCCTTTCTGCAAAATTTGAATGCAGTTATTCAAATTTTGTGCAATTATTACTGCAGGTCTTTTTAGCTACTACAAGAGTTTGGTTTTAACATTCATAACTTTCAAGTCAGTACCCTGAGAGATCATTGGAAAAAGAGGGAATTGGCCTTTGGGAATAGGAAAAAAAATACAAAGCAACAGGCAGAGATGGGCAGAGTTCTTTCACAAAGACTTGGGAGAGATGAGGAAAGTAAGGCACCTCTGGCCAAGAATGACCTTTGCCTCACTGCCTGATGGGAAGCTGGAGCTGGGATGCAAAATAAGAGTCCACTCTGAGTAGGTACTTGTCATGACATCACCAAGCACAGCTGTGTTGTAAGGAGGAGGAAAGCTGGGGCAG